>NW_015507849.1:33186-43273 GCF_001515645.1 Sinocyclocheilus grahami | reverse complement strand
TTCATTAGATTAACAAATAGTCACAGACCCCTCACCCAATAAACATACTGGGTGCCAGGATGTCTGTGAACGACACCAGGCCCCTAGTTACCATGGCAACCAGGACCCCTCAGCCAGATCAGATAAACTTTTACGACCTAAAAGTATGTAGAGAGGATCTTCCTCCTACTCGGTTCTCTCTAAAAAAGACACATAATGCCCATAAAAATGGACTCTTCTCTAATTAATTCATAGTGTACCAGTATGAATTAATGTCCTTTTATGATTTTGATCCTCGCTACATGCTCTAATGCATTAATACTGTATAAAAGTATTTTCTGTGGCCATGAAAATATCCTTTCCTATAGTTGAAATGAACTTACACTGAATGTTCGCTGGACGAACAGATTAGTTGAGGGCAATTTAATTCTGCTACAGTTACTACTGGCAGCTGATATAAATAATTGTAATTAATCATAATTAATTGTAATTATTTATATACATTTCCCTTTTGAGCTAATTTGCTACAAAGTTTACGAAAATGTAAGTTAACTTTAGCAGTCATGTGTAGGGTAAACAGTGATAATAATTTAATAATTTAGCTCAAAGGGAATCACTGTCACATGTTTCCATGTGGCGGTCACGCTGTGCATCTCTTTTGACCATTATTCTTGATAACTTGCCCCAAAATTGGACTTGTTAATGTGTTCTTTTGTGTTAATGTTGAAAACTGTTCTGTGACAGGGTCTTAGGTTTAGGCTTGCTTCAGAGAGGCTGGGGTCCGATTTATGACATCCTGTTGTCAGGGGCCTCTGTGGAATTTTTGTGACTCCTCGTGCCTCAACTCGGTTCTGACCAAATCTTAGATTGTCTGATTCGGTCTGATATCCTACACATGTAAGGTTGAGAAGCTATTCAATGTGGAATGGACATGGTGAAGTGAAAAACTTACCTTAGAAAAAAAACTTTCGCCGATATCTTCGGACTGGGGAAGCGCTTGTACTTCAATCTCCCACGATCAAAGAGGGCGCTAATACGCATGTGCGAAGCAAATATCACAGATCTATGGGGGTAGAATTTTTGCATTATTCCAAATAAATAGATTGTGATCCACAAATAAATGTGAAGAGATTTACAAAAAATTTAATATATTGGCAAATAAATAGAATGAGAAATAGAATGAGATATTCTGTTTGTAATGTATGAGGAAATTGTATGAAGGATTTGTAATATTATTATTATTTTTATTTGGTAGGCTACAGATAGTTATTATATATAGTTATAATTATTTTGGTTATTTATATTTGTATAGATTTTTTTGAGAAAAGCCTTTCTAGGGACAAGAGATGCGAATTAGCATCAGCTATAATCTCTAGGTGCAGTGCATTTTTTTCCAGTCTTTGACTGGAAATATGTTTATTGTATTGTCCCTATTCAAATAAACTTAATAAAATAAAATAAATGAATAAATAAAATAAAAATAAATCTCAGTTTCACAAACATTAATAAAATTAACAAATAAATCAAATGAGATTTGCAAATAAAAAACATTCACAAATACATTTGTCACAAACACAACTTTGCCTGCCATTCTTTTGTGAATCACATCCTGTACATTTGTAGATCGCTGCACCCATTTGTGGATTTTGAAACGTTTCTAGCGTCAAGACGCTGACAATCCACAAATGCATGACTCCACCCACCGCCTACTCAAGCCAATCAGATAACAGCCACACTTCACTGACCAATCATAGCACGTTCTCGCTATAACCAATCACGTTTTGCTTTACAATCAGGGCGTGAGCAGATTCATTTTGCACCCCTGTAAGTAACTGCATTCTATGGACACTTTGTTCAAATTGACCTGAAAAAACCTGTTTCCAAAAGATTGTTGGAGTGTAAGCTTCTTTATATTTCCATCAGGATCAGTGAATGAGGATAAACTCAGGATTATACACAATTTATGATCATTCACAGATCCCAAGCATCACCAGTAATACCCTCTCGACGCGTCCAAAGCAAATTTAAATCTACTGCGATGCTGTCTACTCTGGACGAGGCGTGACACGATGAAGGACAAATGATTCGCACATTTGCGTTGACGCATCCAGTTGCAGTTACAGCTGTTGCAGCGTGTCAGCGAGCAGAGACACGGCGTAAGACATGATATGGCTTATTTAGCCTTTTAAAGCACAATCGCGGTAACAAATATAGGGCATAATAACACGTATAATATCAATAAATAAATGCATTTTTAATGCATTCTGTACAGTACATACACATTTTTAAATGATATGATAAAAAAAACAATAGGCCTATTTGATTTTCATGCAAATAGTTTCTGAAGATTTTTTCATAAATTGTTAAAACTTTTCAAAAGTTTCTTGAATAATAGATATACAGTGTGACCGTACTGAACACAACTGTATGTGTGTGTGTGTGTGTGTGAGACAAGGCCAATGCATTAAAATCTGAGATCGCGCTGTGCAAAAAGTAACATTCAGAAGCTCATAAACTTGTTGTCAGCGCTGCCACGCGACTTTTATTAATCAATACTGAATCGCTACATTATATTTCTCAGCATGGAGGGGGGTAAAATCGCTGGTTTTTAAGTAACTAAACTCAGCTTCATTGTTTGTAGAGAGACACAGACGCAGACAGTTTACACGTATCTCGCTCTCTCTTTCTCTCTCTCTGAAAATGGCCATATTTGAGAAAGAAAAATTAGAGCAGTTTGCATCACTGGATATAGCTGTCGGTCATTTAACATTTCTATCGTAAAACGTATCGTTAAAAGTTGACCAATATTAAATGTTTTGATGATTCATCTTACCTCGCTCTCTTTAACGTTAAACTGACGCTTCGCGCTCTGAAACAAAAATAGAGGAGGGAATAGCTGTAAGTCCTGCCATAAAGCCTTGAATTAGACCAGTAATGAGAAAATTCACAAAACCACGGTAGGGATGATTAGACAAAATATCAGACAATACTGGAACGTTGATTGGAGTTGATGGCTGTTTATTCATCTTTTGGTAGACTAGACTATAGCCACAAATGGCACAACAATGTACAAATTTACAGTTAACGTAAGGACATACAGATTCGTTGAAATTTTTACATGTGTGAGGTGAATTATCTTGATGTTTCACGTGGCTCTGAGCAGGGTATTTCGACCCAGAAACAGGTTTTTTGAACTTGACTGGAGACCCCTGAGACACCTGGTAAGCTGTGCGGGGTCATAGGCTGGCAGAATGGGGAAAAAGATCCACAAACAGAGCAAGAAATAGCTTTATGTCCCGTAAAGTGTCTGCTGATCAATTCAAGATCCACGACAGACCAGTCTAATATGAGGTTGAAACGCTGAAGGTATAAAGCTGCCTTGGCTGAAAAACTCTTATGGTATTCGTAAAATAGGGAGCCTCCGTAATTAAGTGCCAGGTCTGATATTATCGCTGAATACGTATCGAGTTCAATCCTCCGCTTAGGAAAAACTTCACAAAGAGTGTCTCTGTACATGCCGAAAACCACATTAAACTCCGCTAGAGACAAACTTTTAGAAAGTCTTGGGTCGGGGATGCAAGATGGCGCCTTAGAGAGAACACGCGTTTTGCGAGCTGCGTGATTAGTCTCGGTTATTTATCTTAAAAAATAATTTTCATCGAGACAGAAGAGTAGCTCAGTGACAAACTTTACTTCGATAGAATGAGTCTGAACAATTATTTTAACAATTCGTCGGGTATTTCGTTGAGGAGTGCGAAAAAGCAGCGCCGAGAAACACGCATAAATCGGCAACCATGGCTGCGGATAATACACCAGCTACTGACCAGTTAACCCACGATGAAGAGACCGAAAAGGTGACTGCTGTCGACACTACTAACAATCTTGTCACTGACCCTAACTTTCTACAAGCTATGAAGAGCATGACGGAGGACATAGTCTCAGTGATCGATGCTAAGATCTCAACGGTTCTCGAAGCGATAGATAACCAGTCGTCTAAAATTCAAAGTATTGTACAGCGAGTCCAAGAAGCAGAGGACAGAATCGAAGTGACTGAAAATACATGCACTGCCAATGAAACCAAGATTCAACACTTGGAAAAACAAATACGTGATTTGACTGAGCAAGTAGACGACTTGGAAAATCGCAGAAGGAGATGCAATGTACGCATTGTCGGCTTACCGGAAGACACGGAGGGATCAAACCCGCTTAAGTTCTTCGAAAAATGGATTCCAGACTACCTTCACCTGGACACGAAGGCAGGTAAATTGAAACTGGAAAGAGCTCACCGCTCCCTCGCTCCAAAGCCGGTTCAGGGCCGCCGTTCTCGACCTGTCATCGTTCGATTTCATAATTTCCAAGACAAACAAAGAGTGATGACAGCCGCCAGTAAGCGCTTCACGCTCAACAGTAAGCAAGCATCTTCGCAAGACGCAGACACTCCGGGAGTCTCCTTTTTTAACGATTACTCAGCGGCTGTGGTGCAGAAGAGAAGAGCGTTCAACGAGGTCAAAATTCATCTGCGAGAGCTACAGACGGATTACGCGTTGTTCTACCCTGCCACACTTAGCGTCAAAGTCGGCCACGCGCGCAAAAAGTTCGTTTCCCCGGAGGAGGTGACTGCTTTTCTTGACTCTCTACAGGTCCCGGCTTAGATGCGCTATAATTTTTCAGTGGTCACGGTTTAGACTTCGAGTTATATTTCTTCTGTCTTATTACTGCATCAAGAAGAGACTGACTGCGCAGTTCTGCAGATGACTGATCTATGGTGCGCTGAATTTCGGTGAAGGTGAAGATGGTGTTTTGAGAAGTTTGAATCTCTCTTCACAACAAGGTTTGGTTGGAAGCCCTTGTGAGATGGATGTAAGGGTGGTTTCCCCTGTTCATTATTTGTTTTCTTTGTTTTTGATTTGTATTGTACTTTTGATAAATGTTTTCGGTTCTTGTTCAGCTCGGCATATTTCTGTTTTAGGTAACTGTGTATATTACTTAAAGATGTTCAGGTACAGCTGTTTCTTGATTGAGGTTTATGACAATGGATAACACACTTCGTATTTGTACTTGGAATGTTAAGGGAATTCATAATCCTATAAAGAGGAAGAAGGTCCTGTCTTATATCAGAAAAGAGAAGATTAGTATAGCTCTATTACAAGAAACACATTTAGACAAACAGGAACATTTAAAGTTAAAACAGGGGGGATATAATCAAGTATATTCTTCATCCTTTACGTCAAAGAGTAGAGGGGTGGCAGAGCTGATCAGAAAAGACATCCCATTGAATGTTGTTAAATTGACAGAAGATGACAGAGGCAGTTTTGTTATTTTAAATGGCACCTTATACGGCAAGTCTATTTCTTTGTTTAATATATATTATCCTCCAGGGCATCCCTCTGATTTTCTTATTAAGGCATTTGCTGACTTTCATGATCTGAGATCGGATTATATGATTGCTGCAGATGATTTGAACTGCATGTTAAATCCTCTCAATGATCGATTTCCCCATAAAATAGTGGCTCCATCTAAGCTAGCCAAACAAATTAATGGCATCTGTGAGGACCTAGAATTTATAGATGTTTGGAGAGCTCTACGCCCATCTGGTAAAGAATACAGTTTTTTCTCCCCACCACATCAATGTTATACAAGGATTGATTATTTTTTTATGCCTAAGTGTTCAGTGCATTTAGCCGTCGCATTTTGTATTAACAATATTGTAATCTCACATCATGCTATGGTTGTTCTAGATTTAAAGGCGTCAAGCAGAGATAACTTTCAGCAATGGAGATTAAACACTAATATACTCAAAAATCAGTTATTTAAACCTTTTTTCTCTGTGGAATTTACATCTTTCTATAATATTAATGCTCAAACCACACAAAAATCTTGTCTTTTATGGGAGACTAGTAAAGCTTATATAAGGGGATTAATTTTGTCCTTTTCTATTTCTAAGAAACGTAAAAAAATGGAGACCCGAAGATTTCTAGAGGAGGCCTTGAAGAGTAAGGAAGAAAAATATATTAAGACTGCAGATAAGGCGTTACTTAAAGAAATAGCAGCGTTGAGGTGCTCTATAGACTCACTGCTTACCCAGGATGCAGAATACAAATTGAAATTTGCAAAACAGAAATTCTATGAACACGGAGATAAACCAGGTAAATTTCTGGCATACCTTACTAAAAAGAAAAGTGACTCACGTTCAGTCATATCAATAATAGACACAAATGATAAGTTACATTATGATCGTATATCAATTAATAACACATTCAGAGATTACTATATGAATCTATACAGTACTGAAGTGTCTAGTAGTAATACTACCCTATTAGAAGCTTTTTTTTCCAAAATTAGTTGACCAACTATCTCAGTAGAGCAGAAAGCAAAATTAAGTTCACCTATCTCTAAGGAAGAATTAATGGAGGCAATTTCAAAGATGCAGAACGGAAAAGTGCCAGGCCCAGATGGCATAGGTTGTGAATTCTATAAGGAATGGCACACTTTGTTACTTGAACCCATGCTTAATATGTTTAACCATTCATTTAACATTGGGCAGCTCCCTTAATCTCTGAGAGAAGCTAATATTTCTCTTATACTGAAAAAAGGTAAATCTCCTGAAGCCTGTTCTTCATATAGACCCATATCTTTATTAAATACAGATAGGAAGCTGTTAGCCAAAATCCTGGCTTCTCGTTTGGAGAATGTAATAACAGATGTTATCAAAGATGACCAAGTAGGATTTATAAGAGGCCGCTCATCTTGCAATAATATGAGACGTCTTCTTAATGTTATACAAGTCTTTAAGCAGCGTGAGATTAATGGGTTAGTGCTTTCTCTCGATGCAGAGAAAGCGTTTGACCGTATTGAGTGGTCATATTTATTTTTTGTTTTGGAGAAATGTAATTTTGGTGACACTTTTATCAGATGGGTTAGAGTGTTATATGAAGAACCTAAAGCTTATGTTCTTACTAATGGTTCTAGGTCAGCAAGTTTTTCATTACATAGAGGGACTAGGCAGGGGTGCCCATTGTCACACCCTTGCTTTTTGCGCTCGCTATTGAACCCCTAGCTTAAGCAATCAGAACAGAGCCTTCAATTGAAGGTCTACAGACTGACGAAAAACATCATAAATTAGCCCTTTATGCAGATGATGTGCTCATTTTCATTTCAAATCCTGATTCTTCAGTACCATCTCTTCTAATCATTATAAATACTTTCAGTACTTTCTCAGGATACAAAATCAACTTAACTAAGTCAGAGGCTATGCCTGTTGGTTCTATGAAAACAATTCCAAATGTTAGCCCCCCATTTCCCTTTAAGTGGTCCCCTGGAGGATTTATATACTTGGGTATTTTTGTGAGCCCTGTATTTAAAAATTTATTCAAAGACAATTTTACCCCGTTACTTAGTCAAATTAGAGAAGATTTAAACCGATGGGACACTCTACCTATTTCATGGCTAGGTAGGGTGGCTCTTATAAAAATGACTGTCCTACCCAAGCTTCTGTACCCAATTCAAATGATCCCTATTCTGTTCTCTAAGAAGGTTTTAAAGGATGTGAATGGCTGGCTTAGCTCCTTTATTTGAAGCAAGCGCAAACCAAGGTTGAAGTTTTCTGCACTACATTTACCAGGTTCGAATGGAGGGCTGCACTTACCTAATATTAAGCTATATCAATGGTCTGCTCATCTAAGATACATTTCTGATTGGGTTGTTCTCGATAACTCCTCTACTTGGTTGGACCTTGAACAGATGTTGTCAAAACTTCCCCTTGTGGATATGTTGTTTCTCAAAAAAATGTAATCCTTATTGAATAATTGTGATAACCCTGTAACTGTAAATGCACTTAAGGCATGGAGGGCTGTTTGTCGTTTCGAAGGTAGAACTAAACTAACCTCTGCTCTTACACCAATTGTAAATAACCCAGACTTCTCTCCAGGCAGATATGATGGGAGGTTTAAATTTTGGGCGAATCAAGGTATTGACCGGCTTATGGATGTGTTTGATGAAGAAGGCCTAATGTCCTTTGAGGATCTGAGACAGAAATATAAATTATTAAAACAGGACTTTTTTTGTTTTTTACAGATGTCGCCTCTGGCTTGCTTAGTTGGGGACACTTCATTTCCAGCGTTATCGTTGACATGATTGCAAAGATATTATTTAAACTGAGCTGGATGTTGACATCACTGAATTCAATGATGAACTGTCTTTAACTGAAAAATTAGTGTTTACTATTGTCATTTTGCATTATTGACACTATTTTCCTAATTAATGCTGTTCAGTTGCTTTGTCACAATCTGTATTGTTAAAAGCGCTATATAAATAAAGGTGACTTGACTTGACTTGACAGATAAGAAACAATATTTTGAAGGATACCTCGTTATGTACTAATAGAAGTCTGTCTTCTATAGAAAAACTACTTTTTCAAACTCCTGGAAAGAGGTCAGTGAGTTTGTTATATAAGGTTCTTGGTGCTACATTTGAGGGACAGGTAGTTTTGAATACTAGACTTGCTTGGGAGAGGGAACTTTCTACTTCTATTAGTGAGGAAGAATGGGGTGATATTTGGAAATATGCCAAATCCATTTCAGTATGTAACCGTGCCAAGGCAATACAATTTAAAATTCTACACAGAATGCATATTTCACCAAACCGTAGACATGCATTTAACAATACCCTTTCACATTTATGCCTCAAGTGCAAAACACAAGTTGGCACTCTCACTCACTTTCTTTGGTCATGTAATCAGTTACAGATATACTGGGCCAAGAATGTATCTGAAATGAGTAATATTTTTGATAAGGAGTTGGTTATGGATCCTCTATTGTTTATCCTTGGTTTGCCGGATAAAGCTTTGATTTTATCAAATGAAAAAATACTTTACAATCTTCTCACATTTGCAGCCAGGAAAAATATACTACTGAGATGGATAAGTGATACGACTCCGACTATATCTGGATGGCACAAGATTTTAATGGAACTAATCCCATTGGAATATTTAACGTGCTTAGTTAATGGTCAGCCAGGTCAGTTTTATAATGTCTGGAAGCCTTATATCAATAATCTAGGGATTGATCTGTCAACTATCCTGTTAAAGAGTTTTCCTATTAATTTACCCCAAGTGAGTGCATAAGATTTTGAACTTGTATTGTACTACCAATATGTATTTAATGTGATTATCCATTTAATTTGAGTATCTAATTTTTCTTTTCCTTTTTAGTGGCCTAGGATAAGTCTGCTTATTCTTATTTTGCCGACTCACCCATTTTTTTGTTTTGTTTAATGTATTTATTATTATTATTATTATTTATTTTGTATTATTATTTATTATGGTTTATATTCATGTGTGTTTTATTTAAGTTGGAAAATGTTCAATAAATATATTACAGAAAAAAAAGAAAGTCTTGGGTCACATTCTTTTAGACGAGACATCGCCACAGTGTACCACGCATTTATCTAAGACCTCTGAAGAACACAGTACAATTTTTACTAGGTTGATGTCGTTACCTGCGATTATTTGGTTCCTCAAACTTTGAGGAATACCTGCTGCCGGCTGGATGAAAGGAGCTCCCGAAGATGTAGCAGGTACAGCTGAGGCAAGGGTGTGACATGGCAGGAAGTCCTGGGAGAAACCAGTGGAGGTGTCTTGGAGAAGAGGTGTGGCTGAGGCTTGAATGTTGGAAGTGCGATTAGGCTTCTCAAGCATTGAAACCCAATTATCCAGTTTATTTATGGATTCTTTGATTTCAATAAGAGCTAACAGCACGGGATCTGGAGAGACCGTAGAACAATCTTCATGGTCAATGCGGTCTTTTAGTTGGAGAAGAGGATGCTGGAGCGAGGTGTCTCCTTTTATTTTTAGCTTCCATCGGGGCCGACTTAAGCGATGGAGGAGGAGATGAAGCCCTGTCACAGGAAGAGATGAGGAAGGTGAATAGTTCATCATGAGATGAACCCATTGGAGGAGAAATGTTGTGCTCAAACAAAAATTCCAGAATCCTTGGAACAGGCCATTCGGAGATATTAAATTGACGCTGAGCCAGTCTAGTGCTCCGCCGGGCTGGTGCTCTTAAATGTTCTCCGTTAGGAGGATTGCCGGGAGCTTCTGTTTCCGACAATG
>NW_015507849.1:31746-32281 GCF_001515645.1 Sinocyclocheilus grahami | reverse complement strand
CCTCGGTTGAGAGACCAGAAGCTATGAGTTGTGCCCCCTCAGGGGTCACACCCACAACTTCCACAGCTTCGGGCGGGGGTGGAAGATCGTACCCTTCGCCTGTGAGAGGAGATCTCTCCTGACGGGAATCTCCCATGGAGCGCCGTCGAGGAGAGAAATCAGGTCCGAGAACCATACTCGGCCCGGCCAGAATGGGTCTACTAGCGGAAGACCACTTCCGGGAGCAGAGCGATGTGGAGCTGGATGACTCAGAGAGAACCAGAGGGGACAGTGCGATGTCATTTGAGTCGCAAACAGGTCCACCTGGGCCTGGCCAAAAACTCTCCATATCTGCTTCACCACCCTGCGGTGAAGCATCCATTCCCTGGGCCTTGGCCCCTGCCTCGACAGGATGTCTGCTCCCAAATTGAGATGCCCAGGAATGTAAGCTGCTCTCAGCGAGAGAAGTTTGCCCTGGGACCACACAAGGATCTGGTACGCGAGTTTGCACAAACGGCGTGACCGCAGACCTCCCTGGTGGTTGATGTAAGAGACC
>NW_015507849.1:31002-31736 GCF_001515645.1 Sinocyclocheilus grahami | reverse complement strand
CTGTGTTGTCGGTGCGCACCAACACATGGTGACCTCTTATGTCTAGGAGGAAGTGTCTTAGTGCACGAAGCACAGCCAGCATCTCCAGGCAGTTTATATGCCATGTCAGATGGCGACCACTCCACAGACCGCGGGCAGGGTGGCCACTCATGACCGCACCCCGACCGGTGAGGGATGCGTCCATCGCTAGCGTTACGCGGCGACAAGGAGCTCCCAGCACCGTGCCCTGAGTCAAGAACCAAGATTTCCTCCACATGTCCAAGGCACGTAGGCATCACCGCGTGACCATGATCATGCGAAGCGGGTTTCCCCTCGGGGAGACCCCTTGATCTTCAGTCACCACTGTAGGGGTCTCATGTACAGCAGGCCAAGAGGTATCACGTTGGACGCAGCTGCCATCAGACCCAGCAGTCCCTGAAACTGCTTGGCAGTGAGTGGCCGGCCTTCTCTGACTCTCGCGACTGCGGTGAGGAACGACTCGATCCGAGCAGGAGACATACATGCCTGCGTCGTGGGCGAATCCCACACCACACCCAGATAAGTGGTTCTTTGTACTGGAGAAAGCACACTTTTCTTGGCATTAATCTTAACCCCAGCTCTTTCATGTGAGCGAGAACGACATCTCAATGTCGAACCGCCATGTGCTCTGATTGAGCTAATATCAACCAATTGTCGATGTGGTTGAGTCATGAACGTGTGGGGTGAGAGTGCAAGGCCAAAGGAAGAACCGGTGT
>NW_015507849.1:26889-27266 GCF_001515645.1 Sinocyclocheilus grahami | reverse complement strand
CTCAGGGGCCACACCCACAATTTCCACAGCTCCGGGCGGGGGTGGTTGATCATACCCTCCGCCTTGGGAAAGGCGTACAGACGAAGCCTCGGCCACGTCTGTACCATGGCATCCAGCCCCAGTGGAGCTGGAGGACTTAGCGAGAACCAGAGGGGACAGTGCGATGACCTGCGGGTCGCACACAAATCCACCTGGGCCTGGCCAAAGACTTCCCATATCTGCTTCACCACCATGGGGTGAAGCATCCAATCCCCGGGCCTCGGCCCCTGCCTCGACAGGATGTCTGCCCCCAAATTGAGATGCCCAGGGATGTAAAACTGCTCTCAGCGAGCGAAGTTTGCCCTGGGACCACACAAGGATCTGGTACGCGAGTTTGC
>NW_015507849.1:24673-25051 GCF_001515645.1 Sinocyclocheilus grahami | reverse complement strand
AGCCATAGATGCCCCGCCCCTGCCACCATAGCTGCCATAGCCCTGCCAATGGCACGGGCGGTCTCCTTAGTGGCGCGGAGAGACAAATCAGCGGTCCTCCTGAGCTCTGTAACATCCTCAGATTTTACCTGCTCACCCTCATCTAGCTCTTTCAGCAGGTCGGCTTGGTACGCCTGTAACACCGCCATGGTGTGCAGACACGCACCAGCCTGACCCGCTGCTGAGTACCCTTTGCCCACCAGCGCTGACGTCGTCCGCAGCGGCTTGGAGGGCAATGCCAGAGCCTTTAAAGACGATGCCGCACCGGGAGACAGATAGCTCGCAAGCGTCTGCTCTACCCGGGGCATCGTCTTATAACCGCGCTCTTTCATCCCCGCC
>NW_015507849.1:16527-22778 GCF_001515645.1 Sinocyclocheilus grahami | reverse complement strand
ATGTTGTGCTCAAACAAAAATTCCAGAATCCTTGGAACAGGCCATTCGGAGATATTAAATTGACGCTGAGCCAGTCTAGTGCTCCGCCGGGCTGGTGCTCTTAAATGTTCTCCGTTAGGAGGATTGCCGGGAGCTTCTGTTTCCGACAATGAATCAGCCGGCAGGTTCATCCAGGGACAGAAGATCTTCGAGGTCGAGGTGAGACATATCTCTCGAGATATAGCAGTTCAGGAACAGGGACAACGTAACTATGAATGCTAGGAACATAGCCTGCAATTTAACAAGCGCGCAGTCTTCGATTCAAAGCGAGCGCACAGTCTAACACTAACTGGTCAGACTGGAATATATAGGAGAGTCTAGATTGAAAGAAAAAAGCTGATTGGTTGGTGTACCGGCTGCGTGGCGACCAATCAGCGGCACGTTAGAGTTTCATGACTGAACTAGGCATTTATTTTCAACACACTTGCACCACATTTAAAAAAAAACCCACCTATATTTTTCCTCCCCAACAGTGGCGTAGACAGGGGAGGGGCCATGGTGGCACTTGCCCCCCCTGAAAACTGATTGGCCCCCCAGTGTGCCCACACCCTTCTATGTGTTTGTCACTCAAAAAAATAAAATCATATCGCTCGTCTTGCATTTGAATAATTAATGCTGCCACGATGCTTCTCAACAACCGGACTACACGGAATGACAATAAAGCTCGACTTGACTTGACTTGCTTTCTCTCGTAGTGGAAGCGTTTTGTGCAGTAGATGCGGTGTTCGCGACGCCGTCTCGGGGCAGACGTTGCCATAGTTGCAAACTTCACATTTATATGTACTAAAAGCTAAATAAAACATAACGGAACTTCTGTATTTGTGTTATTTACTATTTATAGTTTCATGGGACTATGACTAGCGTAGTTTTCATGTCAGACGCAGTTAACAATGACATTTTACACGTAATTGTATTTTTACCTGGCTAACTGACTCGTAAACGCATGCTCTGGATTCGGTTATTTAGAGATTTTTGATGGATCATAACTCTGGGAATTCTGTTACATTTAAAATGATCTTCATCATGTTTTCAACACTACGACATGAGCTCAGTGAAATGTTCTATGATTGGTTGTTAATAATCTTGCTTAAAGCCTTAAAGCTGCCGCTTACACAAAGATAAAATACTTTTATCTTTGGTGGCGCCTGCCACGGAGAGCCCTGCTCGTGGAAGCAGCAGGATTTTGGACGCACGAGCACCGCTTGCGCTCCGCTTTGCCAGCGAAACTGCCCGCGTTTTGCCGCTTTCTGCATGTCTCCCATTAAAAATGAACTAATAGACACTCGCAACTGCCGCGTCCTGTGTGAAAGGGCCTTAAGAATAACGAGCTGCTGTTTTCCAAATAAAAAAAGCACTTGGAAGTTGATCTATTTTATATACCTAATTTTTTTCAATT
Source organism: Sinocyclocheilus grahami (assembly GCF_001515645.1). Taxonomy (NCBI): domain Eukaryota; kingdom Metazoa; phylum Chordata; class Actinopteri; order Cypriniformes; family Cyprinidae; genus Sinocyclocheilus; species Sinocyclocheilus grahami. The sequence goes on along the minus strand of NW_015507849.1, from coordinate 21,343 downwards.
TACGAGTTGGAGCGCTAAATTTTGTAAGGGCTACCGTCTTTCAGTGTTAGGACAGACCATGCTCTGTGGCTGAATGTAATACACAATTAGTTTTGTGTTTTTTTTAGCCCGATACGCAAAAGATGCCGAAGCAAATTGTATGTTTATCTCACGCTCCTGTAAATATCAGAGGTGGAGGTCTTGAGATAAAAAAAGCACTTGGAAGTTGATCTATTTTATATACCTAATTTTTTTCAATTTACGAGTTGGAGCGCTAAATTTTGTAAGGGCTACCGTCTTTCAGTGTTAGGACAGACCATGCTCTGTGGCTGAATGTAATACACAATTAGTTTTGTGTTTTTTTTAGCCCGATACGCAAAAGATGCCGAAGCAAATTGTATGTTTATCTCACGCTCCTGTAAATATCAGAGGTGGAGGTCTTGAGTTACGTGACTGCACTAGTGAATTTAAGGATTTCTAATAAATGAAGAAAATGACTTGTTGAGAATGAATAGCCTATTCTAAATGAAATCAATCTCGAAACGCATGACTCGGTAATGACTTTAAAAGAACTGTAATTAACCTTTAAAAAATCATTGCGACATTAACTAATAGCCTACACGAACTGCAAGCCACGGAAGCAGCGGCGCCAGCTAGTGATGGGAAGTCCGGCTCTTTTCAAAGATTTGGCTCGGCTCCCTTAGAAGAGCTAGCTCTTACGGCTCCCAAATGGCTCTTCATTTAGTATCACTTGGAGCCTTCTATTTTAGCCCAATTTAGCGATTGTGAATGGTTTGTGTTGGTAAGCAATTTTTTATTCAGTGTTTTTATAATAGCCTTATTTTTATGCATTTTTTCGTTACAAAACAAATACAGTTACTATTATTTAACATATTAATAAAACTTTAATTGAACAATTGAACACAAAACCACAGCAAACAAATCAAATAAATAAAGGCAAAAGTCTTAACATTAAGACACTTTAGTCTTTAGTGCAGGTTGGCATTCAGATATATCAGATGCCTCAAATTTTGAGATTTCAGGATTCCCCCATTCATTTAGATAGGACTTGGTCTCATTTGAGCTGCCTGGAGACGTTGCAAATATGGCTGCCGCGTGAACAGACTTTCCTTGAAAGAGACTTTGCTGTAGTTTTCTTCAAATTTCAGGAGGCCGTTCTTACAGGTGAAGACAAAGCACTCAGATCACGAGCTGAAACTCAGTATGTAAAGGATGTGAGCAGTTCTAGTTCTAAAACAATCAGCAGAACTACCGCACTCATTAGCAGAGAGATCAGGGAAATACCAATTCACACGCAACTCAGGTGTTGATTAACATGAACAATGACACCAATTAAAGAAATGAGGCAGAAGCACAAGAGCATCATAGACAAAAGAGCCGCGGTGATGAGCATCCGAGGAGGAACCGGAAATCCTGAGGCCAGAGGCTGAGGTGGTGGGACCGAGGATGAAGGCGGAGCCGGGGGGAAGGAGGAGCTAGCCGAAGCCGCAGGTGCAGGCAGGTCGACAACTGACCAAGGCGGAGCCGGAGGGACAAGGGAGCCCAGAGAAGCCGTATAGGCCGATGGTTTCCGGTGGACCCGAAGGAGGGAGGAGCCGAAGTGTCAACAGGCCGAGGTGGAGCAGGGGGCGCAGAGGCTGGAGGCGGAGACAGGGGATCCACAGGGTTGGATGAAGCTGCTGGCCTGCAGACAATTGGCAGAACATCACTGATAGTGGATGCTGAGGGGCTGGAGGACAGCAGCTGAACTGAAATGGAGAAACTGGCTGACTGAGGAGGTGGGAGAGGGAGGCTGTGTGGGAGTTTGCGAGTCACAGGGGACTTGGGAGACACAGGAGAGCTGGACGGGACCAGCGGAGACACTGGGGAATTGGGCAAAGCCTCACCAAAAACGTCTATTAAATCCTTCTCAAAAATGTCCTTAAGTTCTTCATAATATCCACCAGAGGCCAGTTGGTACTCACTCAAAGCGGTAGGAGTGTGGGTGGGGCAATCCTCCACGTCCCCGAGCTCCATTAACACTCCCTCAGCGCTCAGCGATAAAGCCGGCTCGCGCACCTGGTCAGACCATTGCTCCGGGGCGATGGTAACCTCCGACCTTGTCCTCGGTCCAGGTTCCTCCATCGCGGCGTGCTGACCTCCTCGGTCGGAGGTGGGCACGTGCGACACCTCCGTCGCGTCGTTCGCTGGTGGTGGGCTGGTCTCTGGCAGTGGTGGAGTGGGGCTGGTGGCGAAGTCCTCCTCTGCAGGGCCGATGGTAAACGCAGAGTTGTTGTGTACCAGCACCCACTCCACAAATGCGGTGAAATCCTCTTTAGGACCGCCCGCTGGAACGCGTGCCTTCGACCGCTCGCTCAGGCCGGTGTAATAGAAAGTGAAAAAAAGTGAGTGAGGCACGCCAGCTGAATAAAGTCCAGGGTGTGAGCTTCCAGCGAGCGATCTCCCTGCTCCAGGCAGAGACTTCTTACGGGGGGAAGGTCCATAGTAAAAATTAAACAAAACAAAAGAGAAATAAATGCCGCAAAACAGTTATGGCCAGTTATTCTGTTACGGTCTCTGGTAGATAAGACTCACGAAGAGCAGAGAATCCACAAGAACCGTTTATAATATAAATCCACTCGTAAACGGACAGGAAAAACTCAGGCATAATCCCAGCAAATGTGCAACATAGACAATAGTAACAGTCCTGCTGCCCTGGGTGCTGGTCTGTGGGACTTCAGCAGGGAAATGCCTCGCTGTTAACTGCAGAGGAGTGTCCAAAGCAGGGCGGCCCCCTTTGGGTGGACACCGGGTTGTACCATACTCCTCCAGCAGTCCTTGTGTTATTAAAGTAATTAAAGAAAATCCCCTTAGACAAAACTGCCAGTCCAGTAGATGGATTAAGAACTCAATTTAGTAAAGATTTAGGCTAGTTTGATACTGAATCATGGCGTGTTTATTCTAAATATTGTTGAAGTTGAAGAAATATCAGTTGACTTTTAATTGGTCCTCATCTACTTTGTTTTACAGCTTTATTTCGAATTTTCTTTACAGAAAAAATATGGAGAGCCTTTCTGATATTTTGGCGTCATAGCCTCAAAGAAGCTCTGCATCATCCTGGTCTTTTCGGCAGCAGAAAGCGTCAGAGCACTGGAAAGAAGCAAGACCATACCACCTAAATTGCCTTATTGCAAAAGAGGCTGTTGGTCATACCTTGTGTCGGCTTTGCCACGAGCCTGCTGTTATAAGCATGAGCCCTGTCAGACTGGTCGTGGCGGAGGTGTTGCAACAATATATAGTGGCATTCTCAATGTTTCTCAGAAGACAGGATACAGGTTTAACTCATTCGAAATACTTCTGCTTAATGTTACACTGTCAGATATGCAAATGAAATCTATCGTATCTCTTGCTCTGGCTACTGTGTATAGACCACCAGGGCCGTATACAGATTTCCTAAAAGAATTTGCAGATTTCTTCTCAGACCTATTGGTTACTGTTGAAGTGCTAATTGTCTGAGATTTTAACATTCACATTGATAATACAAATTATGCATTAGGACTTGCGTTTACTGACCAAATAAACTCTTTTGGAGTCAAGCAAAACGTCACCAGGCCCACTCATCGTTTTAATCATACGCTAGATTTAATGAACATGACCATTTCCTTGTATCGGGCATGCTGCGCATTACTGATATTAACTATATGGCTCCGCGTTATCGTCTGGGCAGAACTATTGTTCCAGCCACCAAAGACAGATTCACAAATAACCTGCCTGATTTATCTCAACTGCTCTGTGTACCTGTCCCGAATCCTGTCCATGGACTTACGTTCATTCACCACCAGAGGTCACCCTATCCATTACATTGACTCTCGCACAACACAAACTGTTGCATAGCACCCCGGACTACATATCCCATCATTCATTGCACTGATTACACACAGCTGTTTCATATCACTCACTCACTCTGCTAAGTATTGTTTAACCTGTACCCCGTTCCGAGTCTCTGTGTTTCCTAGTTTTGCCTTGCCTTGCCTGTTCTCTCGGTTTCTGATCTTTGCCTGTTTTCCTGGATTTTTCCCTCTCGTCTCACCCCTGTGATTCTGTCTGCCGATCAGTGACCTACGCTAGCCCTAGGACTATTCTTGTGTTTTGCCCGCCATATACCTGTTTGCCATCGATCAACTCTGCCAGTGTTTGACCACTTCTCTTGTGAAATAAAGCTTGCACTTGGATCCGCACGACTCTCGTCTCGTCAGCCCCGATACAGAATACTCAACCCCACAAGGATCCAGCAGCTTTTCTAAAGGACTCTGGCCAGGTTTGGACCCAGTCACCCAGCTACTACATCTTCTACCTTTCTATTGAGGAGTATGTTCACCGGTTCTGTGTGCTATCATATCAAGTTCCACTGTATGATGAAGTTTTGTTTAAAGACTTGTTCCGTTTTGGACTGGATGAACCCACAAAATCTTGGTTACCTAGAGGGGAATGTAACTGTAGTTTAAGGGACACTTATGGATTATGCTTTGTTGTCTGTTGGCTCTTGGTTTACTGTGGGTGTCGCGGAGGAAGAACGTGACACAATGTCTGTGACTGAAGTGTCGGCTGTACCAGAGCACGCTCACAAAATGGCAGCGACAGCAGAGCCTGATCGCAAAATGGCGGCCACACTAGAGCACGCTCACAAGATGGTGGCGACAGTGGAGCACACTCACAAGATGGCGGACACAACAGCATCTAGTCAAGTCACGGTTGATCATCATGAGTCAGGTTAAGTCACAATTTATTATCATGAGTCTAGTCAAGTCACAGCTGATAGTCATGAGTCTAGTCAAGT
>NW_015507849.1:7412-16428 GCF_001515645.1 Sinocyclocheilus grahami | reverse complement strand
TTCATGTGTCAAGTCAAGTCGCAGTTGATCGTCATGAGTCAAGTCTAATCACAGCGGATTTTCATGAGTCCAGTCAAGTCTCAGCTGAGCTGCCAGAGCCTCGTTACGTCACAGCTGATCTTCTAGAGTCTCGCCATGTCTCAGCTGTTCGTCCAGAGTCACGTCACCCCTCAGTTATTCATCCAGAATCACGTTGCATCACAGCTGATCATCCAGAGTCATGTCACTACTCCTTAAATACAATTACCTCACTTCCTTTCAGATTACGCTGCCATTCCCATTCGTTGGCGGAGTCAATCAACAGGACACGTCAGGTGTTGTGGCTTTTGAAAAAATCTTTTGAAAAAAGTCTTTTTAAAAACCAAATCTTGTTTTTTCTCAGTAAAACACATTTTGTCTTCAATTATTTTCATATTGCATATTTTTCCTATTTTAATTTTTGTTTTAAAAAAAGTATGGTAAAACTGGTAAAATGTCCCAACAATCACATTTAAAAAATAGGCACTTTTTGATATACCATTAAAAAAAAAAAAAAAGGGTAGCCCATCTGATTTGGGACATTTAGGCTATCCATCTAATAGTAGCCTACCAAAATCTTATTAACAGTAGAAGTTAAATCTTACTGTAGTCTTCAAATCTGGGTACTGTCTTACATTTTAAAATCACAAAGAGAGTTTGGTCCCATCAGGCTAACGTGACAGTCACGACTCATGCAGCTGTAAGCTTTTCTTTTTCTTTTGTTTTTACTCGCGATCTTTACAACACGCATTACATTACGTATTTCATGGCACACTCGTTTTACGCGTATTTGGCACCACCTATTGTTGTGGGTGTATTATTGACATGTCAAAGTCTAGACTCTGAATATAAGACAACCGCGTTTTTTCAGATGTATTTCCAAAAAAAAACCATTGTCTTATATTCGGGGCAATACGGTATGTTTTATTGATTAGTGATGTTTCTTGGTTTGTGTGCTCTGCGATTTCAGACTTCACTTTGGTAAGAACAGACCTCACTGGTTCTTGCGGACGCTCAAACATGAGACACGGAGAATGAATCTGATTGGTTCTTGCATGTTAAGCAAACATGCTTGAGCTTCTGTGACCACATTTCAATGGTGAAAACATTATTTGCTGATCAGAGTTTATATGTGAATAAAAACTTAAATGAAATCTGCTCGTCTTTTAAAGTGATTGTGTCTATTCAGAAGACTTGGATTAAAACTTGATTTATATGGATTTCTTTTCCAATCTCTTTATGAATGCTTTGAAGCATCAGAGTTTTGGGTGAATAAATGATGACAGAACTAACACTTAAAGGATAAGTGAACTAACACTTAAAGGACCTAAGTGGGTTAAAGGGGGTTTTCTGGTTAGTGAAAGTGTTGGGTAATGTGATGAAACATCAGAAGTGACATAGTAGTTACAAAACAGATTGCTTAATTTCTTCCACTGAATAGATGTTTCTCAATATGCATTAAAAAAAAGTAATGTTGGTAAAGGGACATTTCTTTGGAAAAATGTCAACGTACAAAAAGAGGTATTTATGAAAAGCATCATTTCAAATGGTCATTTTATTATATGCTTTTTAGAGCATATTCATTTAAATTGGCATGAAAAGGATTTCTTTCAGTCCACCCAAGATTTTAAAAAGGACAAAATATTGCTGGTAAAGTAAAATAATGTGACTGCTTCACTGGAATCCAGTTGTACTGATCATTTTAAGCAACTGGTTTACTAGAACCATGGAGCTCGCACATAGCAGCCATAAATTCACCATTGTTGTGACAATGATGACAGTAAAAAATAAAAAAAAAACACAAGTTTGGCTAAAATTAGAGTGAAACTGAAATTGATTTAAGCGAAAGTAAATTTTCTACAATAAAAAGTTGTTTTTACTATAGTGTTGGCATGTAACTTTTTACAGTTTGCAGTGCAGATGCGTTGTGTCTTTTTTTCTGTGCCCATGTTAACAGATTAGAGCATTCACACTGCAAACAAATGTGGTCCAGCAATGCGACCAAACTTGATGAAAATACACAAAAATAATCAAATATATATGAAAAATAATGTCTCATATGATTTAAATTACAGATTTAAGTACAAAAGTAATTTAAAAGAAAAAGATGTAATTAGATTAATCAGAGCTCATTAGAAACCCACCTCTCCCATGCAGAGACTGTGCAGAAAGAGAAGAGGAGGTGCAAAGACAGGAAATTAGGATCAACATTTCAGTCAGAAATTTAAAGGGGAAGGTGCACACACACACAGACAGACATATCAGGTACACATTTCAACATCTTTTTGTGTAATTCTACATATGAACATAATGCTTTCTATAGCTGTTACACGTAGCCATACGGATCCAGTCTGTATCCAGATCAGATGGTCACTGTAGCCACCCACATCCAGACCAGATGGTGGATCAGCAGCTAGAGACGACCTCTACAGCCCTGAATGTCTGCGGAGACCGTGACAACTAGATGCGCCCCAGATTCCTTGTGAAGACCTCGTCACCTCGACGACCATCAGCACAAGACCAATCTGACCTGTGTTGCAGCCTGGAATTAAACCAGGCCATGCTGGTTTGGTCTGGCCAGAGGAGAACTGGCCCCTGACCGAGCCTGGTTTCTCCCAAGATTTTTTCTCCATTTCTGTCACTGATGGACTTTTGTTTCCTTGCCACTGTCGCCTTTGGCTTGCTTAGTTGGGGACGCTTAATTTCTGGCAATATTGTCAGCTTGATTGCACAGACACTATTTGAAGATGACTGAACTAAGCTGGATGATGACATCACTGAATCAACAATGACTTTAACTAAAAAAAATTACTGTTTGTTATTGTCCTCCTGCATTATCAACACTAAACATTGTTCACACAATTAACACTGTAAAGCTGCTTTGACACAGTCTGTATTGTATGAAGTGCCATATAAATAAAGTTGACTTGACATTCTGAATAATAGCCTAAAAAGCACGCAGAGCGCTCCCTTTATAATCACTGAAAAACTGTTAATTGTCTTAGTTTATTGCGATCTCATTCAGTTATAATCACTGAAGGTGTAAGAACTGAGCAGCAGTCAAAGTGAATGTATGACAATATTTTTTTCAGCCAAGGAGCTTGTGTTCCTTTTTTCTCAGCTGCTAGACCTACATGTACTGTCATAACCTTGTCAACGCCCACTTTGGTGTATTTGTGCTTTAAAAGGCAGCTCTGTGCACCATTTAAGTCACTTTTCCCAGCAGAGCCACGGGAAGCTGATTAAGAAGCACTTGCCTTCTCCAGCCTCTGATCTCCAGTTATTGTTCAAAATGAGCAAGATTGTTATTTTTACTGAAGAGGGCTTCATCGGCAGAACAGCTGAATTCAAGAACGATGTCCACGACTTAGAAGAAAGGGGCTTCAACAACGTCATCTCATCTCTCAAAGTCATTGGCGCACCATGGGTAGCGTATTATGACAAGAATTTCACTGGAAAGCAGCGGTTGTTTGAGGAAGGAGAATACGCTACTCTTGAGGACAAAGGAAAGTTTTCTTCCCTCAAGATGATCACAGATGACCTGGACGACCCTAAAATCCAGCTGTTTGAGGACGCGACCTATGGGGGAAGAACTGTGACCCTGCGCAAAGAAACCAATCTTCACGACATTGATTTCAGTGGCATCGCTTCCTCCCACAAAGTGAAAGGTGGTGTCTGGGTGCTCTACGAGCACATCAATCGTCAGGGTGCCCAGCTTGTGTCTTTCCCTGGGGAAGAAGTTCCCAGCTATCTTCCGCTCTACTTCAACGATGTGGCCAGCCATGTGCGTCCCTTGCTGCCGAAGCCATAGACAGCATCATTCAAAGTACACTCTCTGCAGCTGAATATAAACTGGAGCGCTTCTGGAAGAACGAGGCAGGCGGTGGGGAATGACTGATCTTGACAAGAAGACAGTTTATTTAACATTTTTAAACAATACATTAGTAAAGACTAATGACATATAACAATAAAAATCTGTTTTAAACCAAGACTAACTAACAATTTATAATTAATCATTAAAATCACAGAACAATACATTAGTAATAATAACAGCATATAATACAACAATAAAATATGTTTTAAAAAACAAGACTAAAGAACTATTTATAATTAAGAATTAAAATAACAGTGACATATAATGCAACAATAAAAATCAGTTTTTAACCACGACTAATTAACAATTTATAATTAATAAGTAAAATCAGTGAACAATTCATGCAAAAATTAATGGGTAAAATACAAACTTACATAACACAGTAGAACAAAGAACGAAGGTGAGGATGAAGCCAGGTGAGGAGGGCTGGTGTCATGTGGAAAAAGTCACACTTCTGATAATCCTGCAAGAAATGATGAGCACAAATCAATCATTGAGGCCAAACATACAACTAATCATCAAAAAACTCACATTATCAACACCTTTAAATGATGGGCAAAAGCTTGTGCATAGGGCCCTGCATCGACTGAAATTGTACTTTTTTTTTTTCATTAATATTTTCAACTCAAAAGTAAACATACATACAATGTACATTTTGGTGGGTAATAGCCAATGGTATATACTGCTTACATGTTGTGTGGCATACATGGATATTCAGTTGTTTTTTTTTACAATGTACACCAACTGCAGGAAAACCCAATAGAGGAAAATCCATGTACTGCATAAAAAAAAAAATTAATCTTCATAGAATAAAACCCACACATATATTTTATAATATACAGTGCTGCTTGAAAGTATGGGAACCCCTTGCAGAATCTGTGAAAATGTCACACCCACCCACCCACCATCCATCTCTCTTAGTCTCTGAAATTTAGTCTCAGAAGAAGAAGTAGTTTAAGTGCAATATTAGTATGTTGGCTTTCTCAAGCCAACATAATAACAACAAATGTTACTGTCATGTTAATACACTGAAACAAAGCAAAAGTCTCCTGTTTTTTAACTTCTGTATACATATCAAAATCATTTATTATAGTACATCTGCCATTATGTAGCTATTTTTGGACATTAGAATAATACTTCACATTGCCAGCAAGAAAAGTTTATTATGTTGGCTTTCTCAAGATATTGCATGTAAACTACTTCTTCTTCTTCTTCTTCTGAGACAAAATTTTCTGACTCTAACCTAGAGCTTTTAAGCTACAGCCACCAAACTTCACACAGATCTTCAGACTGGTCTGAGGAAGTGAGCTATATCTTTTCGAATGGACCAGACTTACGGTTTTCCTAAAATAGTCAGTTCAACTTCCCTAAAATCCCATAGACTTACACTGATAGAATTTTCAGCTGATGATGTTTACTTTTAAACTTTAACTGTCAACTCTCATACATAAACACACACTCACACATAGTAAGTCTGTTACAGTCTACATTTCTTTCACTTTATACTATTTTAAACTTTTAGACTATACACACTCAACAGACCTAAAAAATAGAAATACAAAAAACGCCTTGCAGTTAAGATGTTAATCACATTACAGTTCGATTTTGAGATCATAAAAAAAGACTAAAAACAGATTTATATCGTACCTTGTCCAGCTGGTTATGCAGCTCTGTGTCATGGACCTCTGCTATGGTCACTGGTGGAGAAGGGATCCCTGAGAGCTGTGAAAACAGCCGTCTGGACAACACACAGGGTCCCACTCCACCATGGACAAGGCAGACTGATATTATCATCCCCAACACCTTGTATGTTCCTCTGGATAAGCCTACAATTGAAATGAAGACCACAATTTAAAAGAAGAATAAAGTTTTTATGTAACCTTGTAATTTGTTTTGGAAACAAATTACGCTGCGAAATGTCTGATGTCTCCTGCATTATCAATTACAAAATATATTGCAATAGTGACTGGAAACTACATGCTATAACTGCATGAGACGAGAATCAAACTCAGGTCGGGCCGCAAGTGCAATGGCGCTATATGTTGGCACACTAACCACAGGGCTATTTCGCCGTCCTGACTGAACTTTTGTGATATCACACACCCCTACCCACACCACAGATTTGAAAGATGGTACTGAGCCTGTTAAAAAGTGATCTTTGACACCAGCACTGCAAGTCTGGTTAAGCACCCTCAAACGTCAGTTAGATATTTACTTGCAGGTTGGCCTTTCCTGATCTTAGCATGCATCTCTGTGTCAAGCGCACATTATAAGTGGCACCCACGTGATCGTCAACTCCAAATGATCATTTGTTTTATATTTCAACTGTCCACATCCACTCCAAAACAACATGTTTACCTTAACAGTTGTGTTTGAGTCCCTCAGCTGTCCTCAGTGTGAAAAGATGGATCTCAAAATCATACAGTCACTGCTGGAAAGGGTTCAAATATGCAAAAGATGCTGGAAAACTGAAGAATCTGCAGGATCTGGAGGATTTTTCTGAAGAACAGTGTTCAGTTTAACTGTTCAGGACAAACAAGGGACTCAAGAACAACCATCACAAAACAAAAAAAAACATTTGTAGATCATCCAGGTAACCACACATAGTATTAAGAATCAGGGGTCATTTTTAATAAATTCAGCTATTCTTTTGTCTTGTGGACTTAATGTAAACATCCTTTATGTAAAATATCTTACTCAGGGCAGTACTAAATAAAAAAAATATTTTGTTAACATTTTTCACAGGTTCTGCAAGGGGTTCACAAACTTTCAAGCGGCACTGTAAATGTATTAATCATCTATTTTCAGTAAGATTTACTAAATATAACATATTTCTGCCATTGTGTTTTTAACTTGAATCATGCCCAACAGATACCCGTTTCTGGCAATTCACTCCTTGATTTGCTTCATAAAAGCTTACATGATGACAAACATGTTTATAATGCATTATTTTCAATGTATTTATTGTTAGTGTGGCCCTTAAAGGATTAGTTCAATTTCAAATGAAAATGACCCCAAGCTTTACTCACCCTCAAGCCATCCTAGGTGTATATGACTTTCTTCTTTCTGATGAACACAATCAGAGATATATTAATAAATATCCTGACGCATCCACATTCATCCATCATAAACCTACTCCACACGGCTCCGGGGGGTTAATAAAGGGCTTCTTATGCGAAGTGATGCGTTTGTGTAAAAAAATATCCATATTTAACTATGAAGTCAAATAACTAGCTTCCGCCAAACCGCTTTCCGCATTCAACTTACAAAGTAAGTGTAAAACTCTTGCAGTTCAAAAAGCTTACGTGACGCCAGTTCCGTTTTTTTCGTAACTTGAATATGGAAGGCAGTCTGGCGGAAGCTAGATATTTTATTTCATAACTTGTTTAAATATGGATTTTTTTTTTACACAAATGCATCGCTTCGCTTCAGAATGCCTTTATTAACCCCACTGGAGCCGTGTGGAGTATGTTTATGATGGATTCGTCAGGATATTAATTAATATATCTCCGACTGTGTTCATCAGAAAGAAGAAAGTCTAGGAGTAAAGCTTGGGCTAATTTTCATTTGAAAGTGAACTAATCCTTTAAAAGTAATTCACATTGTGATGTATCTGGTTGCCAAAACAGAAAGCAATAATGTCAAGCAATGTTACATTTACCTCAGGAAAGACATTTAATGAATATATAAACTAATATGATATGACTGATATGAAACATTTTATCAAGATAATTTTTTGGCCATTTCAGCCCTATGAAACACAAATGAGTGTAAACTCCATGAATGAAATGAGCACAGCACAACTGCAAATCAAATAGCCGCATTGCCATTTCTGTGTGCCTTTCAGAAATCAGGTATTTTTTTATTTTAAACTTGTTTAAAGAAATGTTATAATTATAATAAAAAAATAAAAATTCTGTGAGTTATACAAGGCATATTTGTTAAATGAAAACTGTGAAGGGAACAGAATTACATTTTAAAACAGACTTCTAATTTTTTCACAAACTTTTGGTTATTTCTGGCCGTTTCCACCATTTTTAAGATTTTTCTAAATACAGATTCAGACACAAATAAGTCTGAGATTACTTCAGATATTGGCTCTGTTGCACACCCCTAATATTACTCTTACCTTAATGATTCTGCCAGTCATATTGTTCAAACTCCCTAATGAAAGATGCAACTTGTGGGTTTAAGGCTGTGGTTTTCCTCCTAACAATCCTCCTGCTCTTTCTGCTCACCTGGAACTCAGATTTGCATTTCGAATTTTCAGGGTTTATCCTGACAAGAAACCTGTAAATACAAAAAAACTAAAAGATTTATGATCACAATATGTAGCATCATCTCTAATAAGTCATGTCACAATAAGGGATAAGCTGTAAAAATTAATTAATGCAAAAGCCTGTAAATACAAATAATTTTATGACATTGCTGTCTATAGAGGCCTCACTGAGCCATCGGATTTAATCAAAAATAACTTAATTTGTGTTCCGAAGATGAACGAAGGCCTTATGGGTGTAGAACGACATGACGGTGAGTAATAAATGACATTATTTTCATTTTTGGGTGAACTAACCCTTTAACACCAGTCGGGAGGGATGTTATTAGGTTCATGAGACTCATGAGACTGAAAAAAAAAATCTAAGACTTTCGTTCATCTTCGGAAGACAAATTAAGATATTTTTGATGACAGAATGCTGTCATCCATAGACTGCCTTTGCAACTACCACTTTGTAGCTTCAAAAACGTCATAAAGAGATCGGACTAATCCATATGAATAGAGCAGTTTAGTACAGATTTTCTGAAGAGAATCGATCGCTTGTTATGACAAACACATTTAATTTACGCTTTAACTCGCATGTAAACATTGATCAGTGAATATAAACAGAAGCTTCACCGAACATGAATAACGCACAAGAACAAACTTCTTCCAGAAGCTCAAATGTGCTGCGTAACCAATGAGGTTAATTCTCGTGTGTTATGCAGCACAATTGAGCTTCCGGAAGAAGTTTGTTCTCACGCATGAAGCAGGTTTGGTTGAGCTTCAGCTTATGTGCACTGATCAATGTTTACATGCAAGTAAAAGCCTAAATTAAATCTGTTCATCATATAAAGCGATCAAGCCTC
>NW_015507849.1:0-1183 GCF_001515645.1 Sinocyclocheilus grahami | reverse complement strand
GACTGCCTTTGCACGTGGATCCTTTACAGCACCCCTGACAGTAAAGACATTTATAATGTTGCAAAAGCTTTATATTTCATATAAATGCTGTTCTTTTGAACTTTCTATTCATCAAATAATCCTAAAAAAATGGTACACAACTGTTTTTAACATTGATAATAATACTAAATGTTTCTTGAGTAGCAAATTATCATATTACAATGATTTTTGAAGGATCATGTGACGCTGAAGACTAGAGTAATGATGCAGAAAATTCAGCTTTGTCAACAGTTATTTTAAATTGTAAAAAATATTTCAAAATATTACTGTTTTTGCTGTATTTTGGATCAAATAAATGAAGCCTTGGTAAGCAGAAGAAACTTCTTTTAAAAACATTAAAAAATCTTACCATTAGTAGTGTACATAGAATTAGTGAAGAGTATTTACCTCGGGATGAACTCCAGGGCTGAGGCTGCGTCCTCCTGGTATTCCACATTGAAAACATAAAATGACCCAAAGAGGGCAGCCAGGGTGGAGGTAAAGTCCTGCTGAAGGGGACTGGACTCTGTGACGACCTTCTCTTCCAAGGCCAGCATCCACTTTTTGGGAAACAGAATGGAATCTCCTGAAAAACATATCGATGTATCACACTTAATTGTTCACTAAGTAATGATATTTCAGGAAAAGGTAAAGCAAATATAAATAAACTGTATGCATATTTGTCTGTCACAAAGAGTAAACAAAAATGTATTACAATGTTTACAGCATTCAAATTTGGTAACGAAATCTTTTGAATGATCCTCTCTTTTTTGAATGACCTTAAATGACAGGCTATTTTAAGCGATTGTCGTCTTTTCAAGAAATACAGAAGTTTTAAGAAGTTCTGCTCTGGCTTTTTTTTTTTTTTTTGGCGAAACAGAATACAGAATAAATCATGTCTAAAGTATAACTCACTTAATACTAACATCATAAAATCAATTAATTTACGATCACACTATTGGGAAACTGAACGCGCAAGGTCCTGGCAGATCGCCAGTCAGGTCCTCACAGACGTGTGAAAACTAATCTGATTTACAAGAAAATGAGCGCGCATGATTTGATTAGAGGAATCTAAATTTTATAACAAGTAACGTATCCGAATCCTAACCATGGGTATCCGATTTCAGGATACACTGATCGATTTTCAATCTCCAAACCTATGATA
>NW_015507848.1:51868-52168 GCF_001515645.1 Sinocyclocheilus grahami | reverse complement strand
CTGTGATGCAAAGCTGAATTTTCAGCACCATTACTCCAGTCTTCAATGTCACATGATCCTTCAGAAAACATTCTAATATGCTGATTTGGCAAGAAACCATTTTTATTATTATCACAGCTGAAAATAGTTACGCTGCTTAGTGAAAGTATGAAATCCAAAATACATTGTCTTTTTTCAGGATTTTTGGATGAACAGAAAGTTTGAAAAACAAAATTTATTGGAAACAGAAATCTTTTGCAACATTTTTAACAATTTCATGTGTCCCTGTTGAATAAGAGCATCAACTTCTTTTAAAAAAAA
>NW_015507848.1:39907-41218 GCF_001515645.1 Sinocyclocheilus grahami | reverse complement strand
CCCCACATGTTTCTTTGTTCACATTTACCAAGGGTGCCAACAATTCTCACCATGACTGGATCACAGTTTAGATGTTTGGAGATATTTTTTGGCCCTGAGACAGCGAATCTCACAGTCCTCCTGAGTGTTGAACCTGTTGCTGTTCCCGTCACAGCCTCCGTACCAGAACTGGACACATTCACCACTGCGGACTTCGAAATACCATTTCATTGAAAAGTTTGAGCAAGTTCCTGCATCGAGTTTGAGCTGGCAAACATCTATAAGCAGAAAGAAAATAGAAAAAAAGGTTTTAAGCGACACGCAGTGAAGATCAGGCTGATCAGTTTGAAGCCATTTAAAATAGTCACACTTCTGATACTTGCATATTTCACCATGCATATTGAGGTCAGCAATAATTTTATACTTGATTTACATGATTGTTTTAGTGAATCAGGAATGCTCCTCATATGTATCTCCATTTAAAAAAAAAAAAAAAAAAAGAGGAACCTGATTTAATTCTAAAAATGTAAAATATTTTATGGTTTGAGTTAGGTTGTAGAAATTATAATTAGCTTTAAATAAAAACAGTGGGAGTCTACGGCATATCAGTCAAGTAAATGTGTCTTTTACCCTTGAAACTGGAATCATCCTGTTGAAGATTTTCAGATTCTGTGGGAGAAATTTGAAGAATCTCAAAACACTATACATGGCCTACATAAACCATCCATTATATCCATTAAAATATATGTTTTAAGTAAATTAATTATAAATGGTTATATGCCTATATGTAAAAGAGGAAATGAAGCATAATGCATTATAACTTTAATATATTAATGTATTTAATATTAATATATAAAAAAATTATAATTAATTAACGCTCATGTTATGTTATGGTCATTTTGGCCTGGAGAGGTTTTCCTTTTCCTAAAAAAATACTAGTTAAAGGGGTCATATGATGTTGCTAAAAAGAACATTATTTTGTGTATTTGGTGTAATGAAATGTGTTTATGCGGTTTAAGGTTAAAAAAACACATTATTTTCCACATGTCCTGCCTTTCTGAAACGCGTAGAGTTTAACAAAGCTCATCGGTCTGAAAAGCGAGGTGTGCTCTGATTGGCCAGCTATCCAGTGCCTTGTGATTGGCCAAATACCTCAAGCGTGTGACGGAAATGTTACGCCCCTCACCATACTGTGATGCCCTGTCCGGCCGGAGCGACGAGACATAATTACGGATTATAATGACTTATACTGTCTTTTTACGTGATACATCGCGCCGCGTAAACATAAAACCATGTCTGCATTTGTGATCGGAGAAATGACAAACAACAAGC
>NW_015507848.1:6513-39075 GCF_001515645.1 Sinocyclocheilus grahami | reverse complement strand
TCTGAAAAGCGAGGTGTGCTCTGATTGGCCAGCTATCCAGTGCCTTGTGATTGGCCAAATACCTCAAGCGTGTGACGGAAATGTTACGCCCCTCACCATACTGTGATGCCCTGTCCGGCCGGAGCGACGAGACATAATTACGGATTATAATGACTTATACTGTCTTTTTACGTGATACATCGCGCCGCGTAAACATAAAACCATGTCTGCATGATCAGAGAAATGACAAACTACAAGCGCTTCTCTACACTGCTCAAAACTCGCGTTTGAATCGTCAGTGGCAAATTCTTTAAATATAAAAAACTTACTCACAGTCTGTGAGTCAGAACAGCCGGCATTGTAGTCTACTCTCCCAGGATCAGGAAACAGTCCTCCATAAAATGTGCTGCACACATCTGAATATTTGGGTTAAACTGTTCTGGAACAGTGTTGTAAATACAACTTAACCACTGATTTCTAGTCGTGTCCTCTTTTGGAAGACCAAGCAAAGTAGTTTTGCTCTCACAACGAAACACACAGCATGACACACGGCGGGCTAGAGTGAGCGGCGGCTGGCGGATTCAACGAATGAGCGGCCGGCAGGCTTGCGGCAACCACATGTGACGACCCCGGGCTGGACTCCGCTTCGTCCACGGTGAAAGCCGATCTGGCAATCCACAGCGCGAAGTTGATGTATTTCCTCAGCGACCAGCACGGATCAGCTCTAGGCATGACGAAGCAGATATCGTCCTCTTTTGGAAGGCCAAACAAAGTAGTTTCGCTTTCACAATGAAACACACAGCGTCTTCACGACATGGCGGCAGCAACAACAATACTACAGCGAGAATAAAAGTTTTGCTTCTTTCTTTGTGTGAACATTTGGGCGGTGTTATGCAAATCTTCCCACATCGTGATGTAGACATGTGGGGGCGTGTTAGAACGAGCCGTTTTAGGTAGGCGTGGTTGACTTAACTTTTATAAAGAATATCTCTTTGGATTTGAGACTTTAGTCTTTGCAACTTTACAGATCTTCTTTATGCACCAAGAGCTTGTAACACTCCAAAGAGAAAGGAAAAATTTAAATTGCATCATATGACCCCTTTAATACATTTTTATACAATTTTGATTATTTTTCCCACCTTGTTACACTTGTGGTATTCCTGGCCAAAAATGACCAGCCTACAAAAAGGCCAGTTTTCCTCTCATTGTGCTATATTACCAAATATTGAATTTATTCTATCAACTTATTTTCTTTCAATTAGCACAGGTTGTGTTTCTTTTTGATTGTAGGCCTCATTAATCTAAGCTTATGCACCTCAGTTTTTGAGTAAAAACTCCCAAAATAATACACAAATAATGCTTTTTTTTCACTCAAAAACGGAGGTGCATAAGCTCAGATCAGTGAGGCCTATGACAAAACCTGCGCTAATTCAAAGAAAACAAGTTGACCAAAAAAAAATTAAAAACAAGGATTAAATAAAAAAGTAAATGATCAGAATTTACATCAATAAAAAAATATGGATTATGAACAGCCTAAATATCAGTAAGCAAGTTTGGTAATTTTACCTGTAGACACACATTGCCTAAAGCACTCATCCTCTGTCAAGAATCGGTTTTCATTTCCGCCACAACCACCGTACCAGAAGTGCATGCATTTCTTAGTCTGCTGGCTGTAATACCATCTGGACAAATACGATCCACAAGCACCGCCTGAATCTTTCTCAAGGAAGCATCGTGCTGTTGGAAACAAACATTCCATTAATTCCCTGCAGCACTGAATACTGAACTCTGTCAGAGAAACAGCATAAAAGCTTGTGCATTTTTAATGTGAGTGAGGATACAGAACTACGCCAGAGATATGTGCAACTCCAAAAGAGCTAAATCAAGGGTTAAATTGGCCAGTAAGATCTAGATTCACCACCTTTAGTCTTTGAAGGCTCCGTTTTGTCCTTTTTGTGCTCTTCTGTAAATTGTTCAGTGTCATCATATTCACTGGGTTCAGTGATTGGTTCTGTGTTTTGCTCATCATAAACATCTTCATATTGCTCCTCTTCATATGGTTCCTCTGTTGTGAAGGGCTCTTCGGTGGGCGCTTCAGTTGGTCACCACTCCCGAATGAGTTCGCGCGAGAGAACGTAATCTTTTAGTTTTAAGTCGGTTTGAACAATCCGGATAAGCGCAAGTAAGTACCATTTTGATTAGCCGTCGTACCTACAGTGACTGTGCACTGTGTAAACAATGAGTGACGTATACCCGCGAGAGATCACTTCCGGCGCTTGCGTAAACTACGCCAAAGCGCGTACACACCTCACGCACCGGATGCCGTGCGCGCGCCCAAAGCAGTTGGACATAGTGGTGTATTAGAGAGGTAAAAAATTATATAAATACTGTTCGGTTTCTGGCACAAACCGATCATTTCGTGTCTTAGGACATCAGTGTGTCGTCTCGAGCCGCAGGGTTTAATTTGGATTTGTCTGTGCATGTTTTTTTTACTCTCATAGATTTTGTTACCATTGCCATGCATTATATGACTGATAGACTGCAACGGCTGGAGTTAAAAATCTCCGTTTGTGTTCTACTGAAGAAACAAAGTCACCTACATCTTGGATGCCCTGGGGAAAGCAGATAAACATCAAATGTTCATTCTTGGGTGAACTATCCCTTTAAGCTTGTTTTACAAATTTGCATCATTACTGAGCTAAACTGCATCAACACCGAACTGACATGAGCTCAATAATGACACTATTATACTTTATAGAGCTGCTTTGTGGTTGTTTCATAACTGATAACCCTTCCACTGATGTTGTTAGCGAACTGAACTGAATCCACATTGAACCAAATTGAGTTGAATAATGACACTATTGTCTGTTTTGTGCTACTTTACAGCTGTAATTGTATTTTAAGAACTTTGCAACATTAACACTTATTTTCCTGTTTATTACTGTGAAGTAATGTAAATAAATATAAATGAAGGTGACTTGCATTTTTTGCATTTGCAAATCTGATGTTTTCTTATCTACCTGCATTGCTCGGCTCACATCATCCGCAGGATTTAAGGCGATCACTCCGAGGCCAATGTCTGCAGCCTTGAACTCCAGCATGGCTGTTGCAAGGCTCGATTCATCCCTCGACGGCCCGTTTGTGAAGAACACGGCCACTTTCCTCATGAGCCTGCCCTTTCGGACACGTTTGAAGATGTTGCGGGCCACAAAGCTCATGGCTTGTCCGATGTCTCTAGTTTTTGTGGTTCTCTCTAGAGCGAATGTTCTTACAGCTTCCAGAAGGCTCTTCTTCTTAAGGTGTTCTGCGAAACGGATCAGGTTCCTGGATTCACTGCTGTAGGAGATCACAGATACTCGAGCTCCCCATGGACAATTTGTTTCAGCAATGGAAATGTCTTCCAATAAAGATAGAGCCGCAGAACTCATCCGCTCGAACACTTGAGGAGTCACACCCGCAGACATGTCCAATGCTATCACCAGGTCTGTGGGGTAAACTGGACACCGGGTACCATTACCTGAAAGCATTTTGGAAAAGAAAAAAATATATATATAAAATTTACAATTCGCAAAAAGTTACTAATAAATGAAGCACTGAAATGTTAAAGTGTAAGGCAAAGCATACCGGAGCAGCAAGCTGTGGAGACAAAATGAAATATAAAATTTAGATCCATTTCAAATCATTTCAAGGTTTAATATATAGAAAGCTAAATGGCACATATAAGAGATCACAAAGAGAGAAATAAAATAATTGAATGAGATAATGCTAATGACTAAAATCACTAGCAGTCATTCTGCTTGGCATTCTTTGGATATTAGGCGCTCTGAACTTACGACAGTTTTTGCGTATGTGTTCGACCAGGTCACATTCCTTGACGTTCAGAAGCAGAAAATAAGGACAGAAGGAATACAATCAAACTGTTGGAACAGATGAGTAATTTAATACTATTTAAAGATCATTTATCTTAATGTGAACCTACAGGCATTGGACTGATTCCAGGAGGTCCTTTTTCACCCTAGAAATACAATAACATTAAATAAACAATTAAATAAGTACATAAACAAACAAACAAATAAATAAATATGAAGAGAAATATCTCAGTACACCTTATTTACATTTGCTTAACCCTCCTTCATTTATGGGTCACACTTGCTACCTACGCGGTCAAAAGTGACAGAATCCTTGAAATGTAACTTTATATATGTATTTATTTTTTGCAAAAACCAATGTAAATAATTTTTGTCCAATAACATTTTTTATTATTATTTAGAATTTTGAGATGATTTTATGATACTATGCAATATTTAAAAAATGGTATGCAATTTTTTTCCATGGTAGTGTTACATATTCGAATCATGTCCATGACTTTTTTGTTCACATAGCTAATTTGACAAAAGTCACCAAGTGTCTTCCCGTTCCAATGAAGCAAAACAATTAAAAAATTAAAAACATATTTATTTCGGTCAGTTCTGACCGAAGAGGACCAGAGGATTAAACTGACAATGTTTTGTGATGTATATAAGTATTTATTTAATCTGTAAGAAAGTGTTTGCAATTGACTGACCCTGTGTCCGTCCATCCCATTCTCTCCTGGAGTACCCGGAGGACCTTCGAGACCAGTGTTTCCCTGATCACATCAATACATAATATAACATAACTGCATAACTTCCAAAAAGTATACTGCAAACATACAGAAACTTCTCTATAATGTTAAGTAAAATAATATAATTTAAAAGTGTACCGGTTTTCCTCGATAACCTTTATGTCCTTTACTTCCACTGGATCCTTTGGTACCATCCTCACCCTATTATTATAATCACTGATATTAATAATGTTACATAATGTTATATTAATTTTAAATTATTATTATTATTATTATTATTATTAACATTTATACAATTACATAAAATGCCTAGTGATGAGCTGCAACAGATGATTAACTAGCTTTAACAGACCTGCAAACCAGGGAGGCCAAAGTATCCAATGTTTCCCTGAAAGCAATTTTATTCTGTTACTTGAATATCCATAAACATACACAAAAGAGAGAAAACAAGTAACTGTATTTTCCAGAAAATAATGTTTTGCACTTTGCTCATGTGCAAAGCTTTGCTCTTGATGTTAATTGCATTATATTTATAAATCGCTTTGGAAAATAAGTTATAGCATGTTTCAGATATAGCACAGATACCTTGTGTCCTTTGAGCCCAGAAGGTCCATACCCATCTCTTCCATCTTGTCCCTTTTTACATAAAGTCATACATTAGACTGGAAAGTCGCACAAAACTATTTCATATAGTTTAGATGGGCATTTTAAGATTTTCAAATCAACAATGCACAAATGCAACAACTGACCAGAGGCCCTTTGAATCCCTCTGATCCCAGTGCTCCATTGGGCCCCGGGTCACCCGGTGGACCCTAAACACAAGCAGGGACAGTGTGAAAAGAGGAGCACAGAATTGCTCTACAACATTATATGGCTGCTGCACTACTACATAATATACTGGAGACCAACCAGGTATTAAAGAAATGGTTCACACAAAAACTCAGACTCTCAGGCCATCCATGAAGTAGATGAGTTTGTTTCTTCATCAGAACAGATATGAAGAAATGTATCATTACATGACTTGTTCACCAATGGATCCTCTGCAGTGAATGGGTGCCGTCAGAATGAGAGTCCAAACAGCTGATAAAAACATCACAATAATGCACAAGTAATCCACACCACTCCAGTCCATCAGTTAACATCTTGTGAAGTGAAAAGCTGCGTGTTTGTCAGAAACAAATCCATTATTAAGATGTTTTTAACTTCAAACTGTTGTTACCGTTGCTAAAATACAAGTCATCTATCCATAATATACTGCTTTAAATTATTATTGTCTTATCTGAATCAGCAAAGACTGTTACAAATGGAAACAGTCCAAAACAGTTCTAACAAAATATGACTTGTGGATTATTGTGATGTTTTTATCAGCTGTTTGGACTCTCATTCTGACGGCACCCATTCACTGCAGAGGATCCCTTGGTGAGCCAGTGATGTAAAGCTATTCTGTTCTGCTGAAGAAACAAACTCAAATTGACAGACAGTTGACCCTGAGAGGTCAAGTAAATATCTACAGCGGATCTAAATATTTATAATTAATTATAGCTAGTTATGATTAATTATTCATATTTCCCCATGAGCTGATTCGCTACACTCATGCATTTTTCACAGAATCAGGAAAAGAGAAAGAAGGAAGTAAGAAGAAAACTTCAATACAACAGTCTTCCATACCCTTGGCCCTCTGGATCCTCGACCTCCCTTTGATCCTTCAGGTCCAGGTGGGCCAAAGGGACCCTATGAAAACACACATGGTTCTCTCAACATTCATTGTATTGTTCTTTCTGTGTTCTATACCATATGTTTTGTACACTAAGAGAAAAGGCATTAACATACAACTAGTTTAATCAACTGAATACACACCTGAATTCCAGGTGCACCCGGAGGACCATTGTCTCCTTGGAACCCTTTTGAGCCTGGTGGTCCCTGAACAAAAAGATCAGGGAGGTATAACAGCTCATAGAATCAAACACTAACATCGGACATCACTTATCTGTGTGTTTCTTTTTAAATAAAGGTGAAATGTCCTAGTTCTCACCACTTGTCCAGGATAACCAGGAATCCCTCGCTGTCCAGCTTCTCCTTTTTCATTTGAAGAGTCACCCTATACAGATACACACATTTACCTCACATTACCATGACAGAACAGACCAGAACAGATTATATTAGACAAGAACAAAATTGAACAGATTAGAAAATAGAATGCTATTTAAAACAGAATTGACTTTTGTAACAGTTCCGAGATGAATGGAATAAATGAAAAAAGAACAGAATATAATAACAACAACAGGATACAAGAATATAATAAACAATAGAATATGTTAGAATTAGGAATAGATTACAACATACAAGATTAGAAAAGAATGGTATAGAATAAAACATTTAAGAACAGAATCTTTGTATTTTGTTCATGCTACATTACCGGCAATCCTGGTCGGCCTTTTCTTCCTGGAGCACCCTACCAAAATACACTGAGAAGTTATCTGAAGGATAAAACTTCATGAAGGACGAAAAAAGGACATCCAGGCAATTAATGTTAACTATTCTGAAAATCATAATACAAAACGTTAACACATATACTGCTCAAATACCTCTAAAAGTCTCTGTGGTCAAAAATACAGTAGGAACAGTAGCATTGTGAAATATTATTACAGTTTAAAACAACTGTTTTCTGCCTGGGGGTCCAACAGTGCCCTGGTCACCCTGACAACAGAACACAGTCATAACACACTTTTACTGAAATCGGTCACATATTCTTGTAACATGCTAAAAAAAAAAAAGTGGTTCTAAATCATAGATGTTTCTGATATTTGGTCACTTGATTCTCTTTTATTAAAGTTCTTAATTTGGAATTTTTCTTCAATGAAAGTCAAAGCAAGAGCCAGGAAAGAAAGGTCAATTAAGAAGCAGTAACAATTGTGGCTGTGTCAACTTGCACACATGTGTAAGTGGTGTTAACATTAACTTATAATTAATCACAAGTGTAAATGTGCTAACTTTGACAGCCTGCAAAACCCATAGTCGCATGGGAGGATTTTAAAGTAGTGTATGCATAATAACAGAGGAAGAATGTAATTATACAACATTTGGTTTACGACACAACGCTACTGAAACAGACACATTCTCTCACTCTTACACAAACAAATTGAGTTAACATTTTCCAGAAGAAGTGTAAAAAAAAAGACCCTCACCGGGAGCCCAGTATCTCCCCTCTCGCCTTTTGGACCTGGAATTGTGTTGTCTATTCCTGGTGCACCCTGTAACGTAAACAGAGAACATTGTACAGACAAATCAAGTCAGGTTGTTTAGACGGTAAAAAACAGCTACTATAAACACAGAGAAATACTTACAGGATCTCCTCTTACTCCGCTGTGTCCGTCAGGTCCCGGACTGCCTCTGAAACCCTTCACACCCTAAAAGACAGAAATAACAGTGAGGAAGCCACTGGGTTGTTTTAAGGAGGCAGCTGTGATCAAACACATGTGTGGTGTAGTTACAGCACTGCCTGGGTCTCCTTTAGGTCCTGGAAGCCCATTTAGGCCAGCATCACCCTGCACACAACAGAAACAGAGTACAGTGAATCAATCAAATGACTCAATAACTCATTTGGTGACGATGCGGTGCTCAACTAAGCAGTTTCATTGCCCACTTATGGGTTTAAATTACTGCAGTGTTTACAAGGCAGCACTTTACTGATATTCCTCAAACACAATTAATTACTATTACTTGATCATACATATGATTACGGATATTTACAAAAGATATTACTTTTATAAGTGGTCAAACGTACAAATTTTGCTTGGTGGTGTATATAACAGACAAAAAACCTATAGACTTACACTGAAAGAGAGAATTTTATACTTTATAGAAGGTTTATACATAACGTTTCAGATTTTTTTCAAAGTCAGATATCAATAGGTGCATTTTGATGCACATTGTGTGTATGTGTATTGTCAACTTTCTTGCATCCATCTAAGTCTCTATAACCATCTAATAAGACAACTTTTTCATGCACAAAAAAAACTGATTTACATAAAAAAGGCTTCTTTTGTTCCATCTAGATATCTTCACAAATCTATTTCTCTGTACATTTCTCTGTATATTGCATATTTTTTATTGATTTAGAATTTAAAACATAGTTTTTCGCAACCTAAACTCTGTAATTTCTACTCCAACATGGATAAATAAACTTTACTCTGCTTTTTGAACAAATTCAAATATTTATATATTTACATCTAATTTATATATTATTTTACAATAGTGCATGTGAATGTAAGTGTGGAAAAGGGGCAGAGGAGATAATTGTGACCTGTTCTCCATCCACTCCATCCAGCCCATCCTCCCCATCTTCTCCCTGTCAGACAGAGGTCAAAGGGTCACACAAACTTACAGTCTGTTTAGGGAAGTAATCAACAGCACTAAACAAATACAATTTGCAATTGTACTTGTTTAAGACCCTAAAATAACATCTGCAGCTTGGAAAAAATTGCCAGACAAAAACTGCCTCATGAAAACTGTTAACATCATCATTATTAATGAGAATCTGAACTTGTTTTCTAGTAAAAGTGTGCAAGAACCTTCTAAGCAAAATTTTCAAAAAAAATGTAATATGTATAAAACAAGTTTAAAAAAATATGTTATTGCAAAAAGATTCTATGAAAATAGTCTTAATATGTCATGCAATTTTGCTTGTATGACTGAGACAAGGCAACTATACTAAAAAAACATTACATTATTTTTGAGATGTAAATTGTGGTTGTAGAAGAAAACAGCAGAACAATCTCTCAAAAAGCACTTTAGAAAATCATTTTTTGTCTTTTTCGGTTTACATTTTTGTCCAAAATAACAGTAAAAGTGGGTGCAATTATAGAGCGAACAGCCAGTAAATAGAATAATAACTCGTGTTACTCACTTTATTTCCAGTGTAGCCTCTCTGGCCCTATTAAAATGAGATTTAAAAACATTTCCTTTATTCAGCACAGCTGTAAAACTCATCTGGTTTACCTGTCCTCATATACAGTACAGACAATAACATATCCTAGCCATGCAGTTAGTAGTAGTCTTGCAGGTAGCATGTATCTATTCCTAAAAAAATGTGTTCACACTTAATGTATGAATGTGTTTGCACCAAATGATAAAATATTAAACAATTTTATTTTTATATTAACAATTTGATTCTTTGATTCATCTTATTTTTAAAGATTATTTCTTGAAAGTAAAAAAAGAAAAAGTACCAGTTTAAAGTTCTATTAACAAGTGGTGTATGAAGAAATACAGTACTGTACTATCTTGCATACTAAGATAAATCCAGAAATTCCAAGCAGAACATTGCACTGATAAAAGTGGCATCAAGAGATGCATCTCCAGTGATAATCGTATGTTAAATTACATGTATTCCTCTGTTTCCAGGGCAACCGCTGTGTCCCTGAGTTCCATTCAGCCCTGGTGGTCCTCGCTCTCCCTGCCAGAAACAAGATGGGAGAAAGACTGTTTATTCATAGCATATACAACGTACATCCTCTATAAAACATGTATATTCTGTCCTATATATACAGTATCATCAGTGACACATTGCTACAGATGAGGTCTCAGGGCAAAAATGCACATGAAACATAAAATTGTTAAAACGATGTTATCAGCTACACATTGTCCTGTGAATTACTAATGCTGACATTTCTGAATTGGACTATTAAGGCAAGATATTACAGGCAAAAACAATGGGTCTCATTCACTAAGCATGCGTACGCACAAATTTGTGCATGAAATGTGCGTACGAACGAATTTAAGAACAAATTTAGCAAAAAAATGTATTCTAAATTTATGAAAAAATATAGGAACAATTGAAACCATATGTACGCAAAAAGCACTTACTTTATACGGCCTTACAGCTAATTGTTTTAAGAAGTCATATTTCATCCTAGCATGACTATAATTATATATAATATAAATATATTGCATTAATTGTATTATATATGTTATATATATCGTACAAATACGAAATAATCCATGCAATTATTAGTGAATGAGACCCATTGTTTTATCAGGCACTGGTCAGTCTTAAAATTTTGGGCTATTTGACTTTTCATAAAATGTTCCAGATTACCAGAAAGAAAACAAAATAAATGTGATGAGTGGGGCGGGGCCGAGAGCTGTGGGAGAGGAGCGAGGTAAAGCGAGGACGGTAAATGATAATGAGCGACACCTATGCCCCTCAACGGTCTCGAGTCCAACGGAGGAGCTCCGGAAGGAAAAAGGGAGGAGTAACAACAGTGTTGGATGAGAGAGGACCAGGCCTGGGGCCCGTTCTTCGTATGTCACTAACTCAGTTAGCTGGATTTGATTGTTGACGATTTGGCGTGATCTTGGATTGTTTGGTTCTTCGAAGATCATCCGTAAGAAACAGCAACATAGCAACAGGCCCGTAAGCTTAAACCTGCTCGGGAGCAGGCTTATTTCTTGTAAACAGGATTAGATTGCATCTTTTAAAGCAGAATTGATACTTAAAATCTGTCCGCTACCACTGCAACTTTATTACAAGAGTACAATCATTTAAAATAATAATCATTTAAAAATTAATTTAAAGATAATATAATAATGTTGTGTATCTTTAATACTATAGACACAGCCAGTTTTACTCACTGAAAGATTTATTCGTCATAAAAGTATTACTTCATAGTCTTACACACATGCTAAACAGATAATGTATAGAGTCGTGCATTCATTTGAGTGCTGACAGCTATTATGGGAGTGGCTTTATGGAGCGCAGGAGATGCAGATAACATGATCTTGACCCTTAAGAAATTTTAATTAATGCTGTCACGTAACAAATCTGTTCAAATATCAAATTAAATGAGTTTCTAACTACTACATTGAAATAAAAATGAAAAGCCTGTACAAATATTAGAAATCGTGAATATAAATAATTAGGAATCATGTAAAAAAAAAGAATTAAATAAAAACGGTGCACATTTCATTTATCTAGTATAACACTTATGTAGTTTTGTTCGCTTAGCTGTTTCCTTATAAAAGTCCAAAAATGTGTCAAGTTTTTCGTCAGGTGTCTTTTTTAATTATATGATGTAATTACGTTGCTGTCTTGCCACCGGCCAATCGCTGCATTGCTGATCGTGGTTTCGAGTATCGATACATAGCCCCTTTTAAACCAACCCATGAACGGGCAATTATCTGAGATAACTCAATCCAGGCATACTAATCATCAACAACAGGTGCGTTCGAAGAACCGAATTACCCAGATCCTGATTAGCGCGATGATATAATCTTGGATGTGACATTTCATCTCGGATGTAATAAGCGACGTGCGAATAACGGGCCCCTGGACTATTTATGTTGTTGTTGTTTTATGCGGCAGTCGTCCGTGAGGGGCTGCCGCTTTTACTTTCATTTTGTGTTTGTTTATTTGATTATTAAAGTTTTATGTTTAAATGTTCGCCGGTTCCCGCCTCCTTCTTCCCAGAACTACGAACTTTGTTACAATTAACTTTTAAGTGTTTATTGCGTATATATTTGCGACTATAGATTTCAATTTCAATACCTATCCTTAAAGGCCCTTTTCTCAAAATGTGTTTTTCTCCAACACAGTAGCACGTACACACCCCAGACTTTCTATATTTACACACTCCTATCTATATTCTGAAGTTTTTTTTTTTTTTACAGAAAGGTTTACATATTTTTACAAAATATATAATAATACTGTCGACAGCGTTTTCTGATTCATGGAGAGACAAAAAAATAGATACACAAAATCCCTTCTGTATAAACTTTTGACTCTAATATGTCAGCAAAAGAAACAAGAATTTTGAACCTGGCTTTATCCAATATTCAGATTTCTGTTCTGGAAATGTATGCAAATGAGTGCCTGTGTAATTAGATAATGCCTCTTTTGCTTATTTAAGCATAATATTGCATAAAACTTTTTAAATTTGGAATTTTAATGTTATCAATCAAGTATGGTGATATTTATTAGTTACATGTTTTACCCTATTCACTTGGGGTGTTTTGCCTTAAGTACATGTAATGTGAAGGTCATGTGACATCAGAAATCAGGCTGACAGTTTCACTTACCATACTACCTTCATCTCCCGGAAATCCAGGATGACCCTTCTGACCTTTATATCCCTAAATAATAAAAGAAAACATGGATACTGACACATAAAACCTGCATAGGCAGAATTTCTTGAAGACATCATAGCCATGTTCCTGGTGTGAAGGCTGTTCAAAAATCTAGCTGCCTTCTAACTAAGATACCTCATTTTAGTCAAATTGCATTTGTCACATTTAGTCACAATGCATTTATCATTCAGATAATGACATAATGCATCAAGCTCAGCGAGAAAAAATCCGTCCATGCTAAACAAAGCAAGAGAAAATATGTAAACCCAAAAAAATTATTTTCTACATTATCAGAATTGAGGGGCTTTGACCTTTTGACCCAAGCTTTCAGGGGGTCCTCGTGGTCCAGGTACACCGGTGCATGAACAAAGCACATCGCAGCATTTCCTCAGCACTACTGTTTCCTGAGGGGAGAGCAAGGTGCACAATGAGTGAATCTGTTTGTATTTTGTTGCTGAAGTCACAAGCCATGCATCCAATCAAATTTTAGGGTATTTTACTACAAATGTATCCGTCACTTGGCAGTAGCTTGAAAAATTAGACAGGTGCATCCCTTAAAACTATAAACACATATACAAAAGTTGCCAAAGTTTAAATATTTGTCCAGTTGCAATGATTTGTGTCGACAACAATGTGTTTTGTGTGGTGATTTATAGTCTACCAAGAGCATCTGGAAATCAAAGATGTTAATAAACAATTAAATTAATTAAAAAATAATCAATATTTGATGATTGTACAATAAACAAATATTAAATTTGGCTCCAGAAACAAAGGCCACAAAGCAGAATGCATTTAAAATAGTAGAAGAGCTAATTTATTCAATGGGAATATATATATATATATATATATATATATATATATATATATATATATATATATATATATATAGCTGAAAACACTATTTGTCTATATTGCCTTTAAGCATTGTTTTGATACTTACAATCTGTTTCATAAGAGCGTTGCCTAAATTTAGCATGTTGATGGTCAGTGGCTGCATGTAGCCGGAACCTCTGCCAAATTCCAGCTGGTGAACGTCCATTATTCCCTCCAAAGACACAATCAGCAGTGCACTGACCCCTAGTTTACACATCAGAAATGAGCACACATGGGTTTAGTACAGAGTGACTGCAGAGGAAATGGTTCAGGGTCACAGTCTTTGCCTTAAACATTTTGTGGAAGAAACGTCCCACAAAAAAGACAGGGAAAACATGGCATAGGCATTCATGGGGGCTACTTATACAAAATTGCAAATTAAGATAAAAGGTAGTGTTTTTAAATAAAAAACTAAACTAAACCAAAATGCAATTGCATCCTTTTACAAAATGTATTAAAGTTCTGCACACAACTGAGTTTTGGCTGGATCAATCTTGAAATACTTTACTTTGCAATGGCTCAGTTTTTATGGTTAAGATATAAATTGTGGACTGTGAAAACGGAGGTATAATCCGAAAACAATGATGCATGTTTAGTGATGTGATATAGTACCCACAGATATCTATGGCTGTACCAGCATTGTTGTCCCTCCTATTCACTTTCATAGTGTTGTTTAAATGCTACTTTGTACACTCCTAATATTACATTACAAATATGACAGAAAATGTACTCCTTCTTGTTTAGCGGCAAAACAGGACAATTGTGCTGTCTGAATATATGGAATAACAATTTCGAGTGTGACCTGGATGCACCAGCAATTGGAGGGATATTTTGCTAATAAAATTTTAACTTTTTAATGTTTAATCTCTTGGTATACCTCAGAGAACTTACATTTTACCCATATGCAGTAAGGTGATTTAAGCGTTTTCAGACATTTCAATGTGAGCGAACAACATTTGGAAACCACTTGAAAGCAGTAGAGTGGACAAAACGAAAACACAGTTTTCAAATAAATCCAGATTAATGTGGATGTAGCCAAAGACATCACTTACCACTTTGCTTAAGTCTCTCTGAACTTGCCATTAAATGCTTAATGTTATCATCCAACCCATCTGTGAAGATTATCAAAACCTAAACACAAACATACGATTAAATGTCAGGAGATTTAGCAGCAGCATTCTGCGTGAATACCATTTTCTGAGTACCATCAACTGAACGAGCAATAAATACTTAATGCAATCTAGGTGATATTAGCATTTAAAATTCATATAATTTTTTCCAATAGTGCTCTTACAGATGCAATTTCATTTTAAAGCATAATTTTGGGTAAAATATCATGCCAAACGCCAAAGTGCATAGTGTTTCTTTGTTGTGTAAATCTTCTTATGAGAGTCTTTCAGTAAAACATAAAATCATTTGAAAGTAACATCAGCAGAGGTTCTCCTGCTCAATTAAGGGAACATTAACAAAGAATATAATATAGCTGATAGTCATTTTGATGGTAAGTTTTATATCTCGAAAACACTCCCACCTTTGCCTTGGCTTTGGAGGAGGCTAACAATTCTCTGAAGGAATCTAACAGAACCCCGTTGAAGGCCAGGGGTGCCGTAGGTTGAAATGACATCACTTTCTTGACCACATCCTCGCTGTACTTCTCAAAGCCAAAATCATTCAGAACACTCCTATCTAGCCTATAGCCAAATCTAGTTGTAATCTTGTCCTTTTTGATGCAGCACAGATCACCCATCATGGAGATACGGTGGATGGCTGCAGAAACCAACGGTTCCACCTGAGGTCTGAACAGAGTTTGTGTGCTTGTCCGTCTGGACACGTCAAACCCAAAGGCAATGTCAATATCACAGTCTGTTCGAACAAAACAATGGGTCACAATCTTCAAGAAAGATTACAGACAAAATATTATACATGCTTATCATTAATAAATATGCATACATACTATATTTGTACAGTCTACAGTATATTACCATGTTAGAGAAAGTTTTAACAACAGATTCCCAAAATCACAGAACAGTTTCCTAATTAACTGACCTCATCAATTTCTTAGACTATTGCTATCAGTTAATTTACATGTTTTAAGCATTTACTGTACCTTTTGTTTTATATTTTTAGAAAAACTACTCCAGTTAAGTCATATTTTTAAAAAAACAAACAAACAAATAAAACACTTATTTAAAAATCAGTTAGCTGGAGAGGTCTAATGCCAGCTAATCAATTACAAGAATCTGCCAAAACATACATCCTAAATTTACACAGCTGTGTAATTCATTTTTAGCCAGGAAAAACTGAATGTCTCTTCCCTCAAGAGACACAACATTTAAACACAGCAATATCTATAAGATTAATTTGAAACAATATGGTGTATTTATTTATTTATTTGATTGCTTGAAGATATTAGGAAGCATCTATATCTCTAGTGGAAATCAAAGATAAGATTAGAAGACTGAACCGAGATAAAGAATGAACAGTGTGTGATTCACTTTCCATCTTCCTTTTAACTATTAATCTGTTCCAAAACCTATAGAGCTTCCTCATCAGATAGCAGGTCACAAGGTATATAAGAGTCATTTGGAGGCAAGAGGCATTAGTTTTAGGAACAGAGTTTATATGTAGAGTATTTGGTATATAATAATTACAAATTATGAATGCTATGATAAACTATAGTTACTTACCATATGGGGGTTGTGGTATTGGTCTTGTGTCTGTACAGAGTAAATGTAACACTTTCCTTATGGTTGTCTTCAGTTCAAGGCCTTCAAAAGTCTCAATAAGGACCCGATCAGCTGATCCAGCTATTTCACGCAGTTCAGATTTCTTTATTTCATCGCCAATCCCAATGGCAGTTATAGTTATGTTCTTGTTTCTGAGATACACTAATGCGTTCAAGTCTTTCTCATCATTAGCTTTTCCATCTGTGATCAGCAGGAGATTCTGAGCGACTCTTTCATCTATTCTGGATCCATTCTCTCTTGTGAAGTAGTATCTAATATTTCTCAGTGCGTCCCAAGTACTTGTGCCCTGCTTTCGTTGTCTAATTTTGTTTATAGCTTCCTCCACTTCTGCAAAACTAGTGTATGTGTTCAGGTAAAAGTGATGCAGGAGTATATCGCTGAACTGGGCAACACCCACTCGCCATTTGTCTTGAGCAATATCCAGCTCTTTCACAATGCCAATCATGGTTTTTTTGAGAGTATTCCAACTTGGTTCGTCAATAGACTCTGATCCATCAATTAAAAAAACAAGGTCTGATACCTCCATCTCACAAACTAGGAAACAAAAAAAAAACATTAATGGACAGTTTTGGGAAGCAACATTACAACTGTAGATTGGCAGTTTCAGATCACACATTTGTACCGATAGTTAGAGATAGTTCAGTAGGTGGTCTAAGACACATAAGCAATCCACACCTGGACAAGCAATCATGGATGAAGCAACCATGAGACACAAACAGTGAATTATATTGCCATATATCATGAAGTGTTGATTGGATTTATATCTGTATTTATGTTAAGTATAATTGGACATCGATCTGATCAATCAAGATGCATGAAATAACTAAGCAGAAAAAGTCACTTAAAGTCAACTTACTCTATTGAAAAAGCAGTTACTTTCTGACAAAAATGTAGCGGTCAACATATTTTTAAATATATATATAATTCCTTTGATATTATTTAATCAGAAGATACATTCACATAGAACGTTGAGTTCATTTCCAGAAAAAAATTTATGGCACAAAGTGTTTGGTGATAAGAATAAGATTTACTTGGTTTGGTAAGATCGCAGAGCTCTTGGGTGATCCGTTTTTGCAGTCCATGCAGATCCTGGTAGGTCTTTGCATAGTGCACTGTTCCTTTCTTTCCCACCATCTCCTTTAGCTGTTCTGCATCTGCATCTTCAGTACCAATAGCAAAAAAGTTGACCTCTGAATTTGCCAGGGATTCAGGCCATGTTGCTAGACCACTTAAGTCATTAACCTTGCCGTCTGTAATCAGAAATAGCACTTGGGGAACATTCTTTGCCCGTCGTCCACCATGTGTTCCACCAAAGTAGGAGAGTGTATAGTTCAGGGCTCGGACCGTGTTTCTGCTTCCTCCTGAAGTTTTGAGGTTTGAGATAACCCTCAGAATATCAGTTTGACTGTAGTACTGTTTTAGTGTGAACTCTGAATGAGGGTTATTAGAGTAGGTGACAGCGCCAAATCGTACCCGTTTTTCTCCAACCACAGATTTGCTCACCGTATATTTCATTAAGTTTATCATTTCCTGGAAACCATCTTTATTTGGACTTCCGGAGGCATCCATAAGGAAGATTATATCGATCAATTCTGGTGTCTTGCATTCTGGAAAGATATATGATGTTAATGTTAGAAGTAATTTGGAAAATCCACCTTTGCTAATATTTGAAGTGTTTTTTACTATAATACAAATGAAAGCTGACAAGCATTTAGCAGATGTACATATTACAAATGTGCAGTCCTTCTCTTTTGGCAAAACAGCCATAAGCCATAAATGTCTACATGTTGTTGGTGGTCAGATTCAGATGGTCAGGTGGTAAATGTGTGCACTGCTACACTAGCATGTAGATGCCCTCAAAGATAACATACATTGACTAAAAGTCACAGAACATATTTTTCAAGGGATTTAACATCAACTGACAGAAGTTACTGACATGATGTGATCTCTCCTTAAAATCTCAGTTTTGGTTTACGTACCTGTGTTGCAGATCTTTAGAAGGATGTCATTGCTTAATTCTTTTGGGGATGCAACAGCGTCTTCAAAGAACACTCCATCATGGGATCCAGCAATGGCAAGAATCTGAGATTTGTTTGCATGTCTCATACCAATAGCATTAATGTTGATTAAATTGTCTCTCAAGACTTTAGCAGGCTCAGATACATCATCCCAACTCTCTCCATCTGTAAGAAGTATCAAGAACTTTAAAGCACTGGCGCGTCCTCCTTTAGAAATGTTGAAAGATTGTAATACTTCTTTAAGTGCTTTTCCAGTGTATGTTTTTCCATTCTTCTGTTTAATATTTCTAATTTCCTGTAATAATACAGCTTTATCGTCAAATTTATTTAAGGAAAACTCCTCCTTTGGGTCTGTGCCATACTGAACAACCGCAACACGCTCCTTGTCCGGTCCAATTACAAACCTATCTATCACAAGCTTCATTATGTACTTCATATTTTCAAAGTCCTTAGCACTAACGCTTTCTGATCCATCAAGCAGGAAGACAACATCTGCAAAAAGACCTTCACAACCTAAAAATAAGAAATTCATAAAGTGATCACTCGTTCTGTGAAAAGAATCTTGAAACAAATTCTATTTAGGCCAAGAGAAAAAAATGTATGTCCATGCACTGTATTATTTTATCACCCATTCAATTAAAAAATTGTGCAAATCAGGTAACAGTGCAAACACACAGTATAAACATATGCCAATAATCGAATGTCTCACCTTCAAAGGAGCATATTTCTGTAATGATGTCTTTCTTGATTTCATCAAGGAAATCATAGTTTTTGACATAAAATGTTCTTTGTGGGCTGCCAGATATTAATTCCAGCTCTGGCTCAGATGCATCTTTCACACCAATAGCATAAATGGTGACATTCTGTTCTGTTCTCAGAAGTTTAGCAGGGACTTCTACCGACTCTTCTGTCCCTCTTGACTCGCCATCTGTGATGACAATCAGGAGCTTACGAACTTTTTCCTCACGTGTTCGTACAGCTTCTTCGAACAGCGGGATCATTTCTCTCAACCCCAAATCAGTCCTGGTGCCCCCTCCCTCCATAATGAGGGCATTCACTGCCTTTTCGATATCAGCTTTTGTGTTATAGTCATGTAATCGGAAAGCTGTTGTTGCGCTGCTTGCAAATTTTACTAATCCAAAGCGCACATGGTTATTTCCAACCTCAAATGCTTCAAGCCATTGCTTAGTAAAGTTCTTCATATCATCAAACTCATCATAGGATATACTTCCTGATTCATCCAGAAGAAAGTATATGTCGGCTTTGGTTGTTTGCTTGCAACCTGCAGTGGAGTGAAATTTTGAGTATTCAGATATGAAATTTGTATTATTATTTTTTTCATCATCACTGTGCTCTTAGGGCCAGTCATTTAAAAAAGAATGAGTAAAAACATCTTACCAACCTTGTAAAACAAAGCTCTGTGAGAGTGAAACTCTAGGTATGATGGAATCTGTGATTTCATTGCAGAGTGTTTTGGTTAAAATATTTGAAAGTGAATTTAGTTTATCAAAGTCTTCCACGTTGAATACAAACTTTTTATATGGGTAGGAAGCAATCTCTCTCAAGTCATCCTCCTCGGTGTCTTTGATACCAAGCGCAAATATAGTGATGCCAGATCGCCGCAATGCTGCCGCAGCCCTGGCCACCTCATCTGTTGAGCGTCACAGTAAAGCACACCTTGTTGCGTAGACTTTCTTTTAGACCTTGCAGTTCTTTATAATTGTCGATACTGAATAAGAACTCTTCATGTGGGGTATTAGCAATGGTATGCAGTTTTTCCATGTTGCCCGTTCCCACCCTGATGACAAAGATGGAAACTCCTAGGTTTCGTAGTCTCTGGGAAGGTTCCTTCACATCATCATTTGATTCCCCATCTGTGATGACTATGGCAATGCCAGGAACATTCTGTCTGGCCAGTCTAAAGTAATTTCTGGATCCATTCTCTCTTGTGAAGTAGTATCTAATATTTCTCAGTGCGTCCCAAGTACTTGTGCCCTGCTTTCGTTGTCTAATTTTGTTTATAGCTTCCTCCACTTCTGCAAAACTAGTGTATGTGTTCAGGTAAAAGTGATGCAGGAGTATATCGCTGAACTGGGCAACACCCACTCGCCATTTGTCTTGAGCAATATCCAGCTCTTTCACAATGCCAATCATGGTTTTTTTGAGAGTATTCCAACTTGGTTCGTCAATAGACTCTGATCCATCAATTAAAAAAACAAGGTCTGATACCTCCATCTCACAAACTAGGAAACAAAAAAAAAACATTAATGGACAGTTTTGGGAAGCAACATTACAACTGTAGATTGGCAGTTTCAGATCACACATTTGTACCGATAGTTAGAGATAGTTCAGTAGGTGGTCTAAGACACATAAGCAATCCACACCTGGACAAGCAATCATGGATGAAGCAACCATGAGACACAAACAGTGAATTATATTGCCATATATCATGAAGTGTTGATTGGATTTATATCTGTATTTATGTTAAGTATAATTGGACATCGATCTGATCAATCAAGATGCATGAAATAACTAAGCAGAAAAAGTCACTTAAAGTCAACTTACTCTATTGAAAAAGCAGTTACTTTCTGACAAAAATGTAGCGGTCAACATATTTTTAAATATATATATAATTCCTTTGATATTATTTAATCAGAAGATACATTCACATAGAACGTTGAGTTCATTTCCAGAAAAAAATTTATGGCACAAAGTGTTTGGTGATAAGAATAAGATTTACTTGGTTTGGTAAGATCGCAGAGCTCTTGGGTGATCCGTTTTTGCAGTCCATGCAGATCCTGGTAGGTCTTTGCATAGTGCACTGTTCCTTTCTTTCCCACCATCTCCTTTAGCTGTTCTGCATCTGCATCTTCAGTACCAATAGCAAAAAAGTTGACCTCTGAATTTGCCAGGGATTCAGGCCATGTTGCTAGACCACTTAAGTCATTAACCTTGCCGTCTGTAATCAGAAATAGCACTTGGGGAACATTCTTTGCCCGTCGTCCACCATGTGTTCCACCAAAGTAGGAGAGTGTATAGTTCAGGGCTCGGACCGTGTTTCTGCTTCCTCCTGAAGTTTTGAGGTTTGAGATAACCCTCAGAATATCAGTTTGACTGTAGTACTGTTTTAGTGTGAACTCTGAATGAGGGTTATTAGAGTAGGTGACAGCGCCAAATCGTACCCGTTTTTCTCCAACCACAGATTTGCTCACCGTATATTTCATTAAGTTTATCATTTCCTGGAAACCATCTTTATTTGGACTTCCGGAGGCATCCATAAGGAAGATTATATCGATCAATTCTGGTGTCTTGCATTCTGGAAAGATATATGATGTTAATGTTAGAAGTAATTTGGAAAATCCACCTTTGCTAATATTTGAAGTGTTTTTTACTATAATACAAATGAAAGCTGACAAGCATTTAGCAGATGTACATATTACAAATGTGCAGTCCTTCTCTTTTGGCAAAACAGCCATAAGCCATAAATGTCTACATGTTGTTGGTGGTCAGATTCAGATGGTCAGGTGGTAAATGTGTGCACTGCTACACTAGCATGTAGATGCCCTCAAAGATAACATACATTGACTAAAAGTCACAGAACATATTTTTCAAGGGATTTAACATCAACTGACAGAAGTTACTGACATGATGTGATCTCTCCTTAAAATCTCAGTTTTGGTTTACGTACCTGTGTTGCAGATCTTTAGAAGGATGTCATTGCTTAATTCTTTTGGGGATGCAACAGCGTCTTCAAAGAACACTCCATCATGGGATCCAGCAATGGCAAGAATCTGAGATTTGTTTGCATGTCTCATACCAATAGCATTAATGTTGATTAAATTGTCTCTCAAGACTTTAGCAGGCTCAGATACATCATCCCAACTCTCTCCATCTGTAAGAAGTATCAAGAACTTTAAAGCACTGGCGCGTCCTCCTTTAGAAATGTTGAAAGATTGTAATACTTCTTTAAGTGCTTTTCCAGTGTTCGCTTTTCCATTCATCTGTTTAATATTTCTAATTTCCTGTAATAATACAGCTTTATCGTCAAATTTATTTAAGGAAAACTCCTCCTTTGGGTCTGTGCCATACTGAACAACCGCAACACGCTCCTTGTCCGGTCCAATTACAAACCTATCTATCACAAGCTTCATTATGTACTTCATATTTTCAAAGTCCTTAGCACTAACGCTTTCTGATCCATCAAGCAGGAAGACAACATCTGCAAAAAGACCTTCACAACCTAAAAATAAGAAATTCATAAAGTGATCACTCGTTCTGTGAAAAGAATCTTGAAACAAATTCTATTTAGGCCAAGAGAAAAAAATGTATGTCCATGCACTGTATTATTTTATCACCCATTCAATTAAAAAATTGTGCAAATCAGGTAACAGTGCAAACACACAGTATAAACATATGCCAATAATCGAATGTCTCACCTTCAAAGGAGCATATTTCTGTAATGATGTCTTTCTTGATTTCATCAAGGAAATCATAGTTTTTGACATAAAATGTTCTTTGTGGGCTGCCAGATATTAATTCCAGCTCTGGCTCAGATGCATCTTTCACACCAATAGCATAAATGGTGACATTCTGTTCTGTTCTCAGAAGTTTAGCAGGGACTTCTACCGACTCTTCTGTCCCTCTTGACTCGCCATCTGTGATGACAATCAGGAGCTTACGAACTTTTTCCTCACGTGTTCGTACAGCTTCTTCGAACAGCGGGATCATTTCTCTCAACCCCAAATCAGTCCTGGTGCCCCCTCCCTCCATAATGAGGGCATTCACTGCCTTTTCGATATCAGCTTTTGTGTTATAGTCATGTAATCGGAAAGCTGTTGTTGCGCTGCTTGCAAATTTTACTAATCCAAAGCGCACATGGTTATTTCCAACCTCAAATGCTTCAAGCCATTGCTTAGTAAAGTTCTTCATATCATCAAACTCATCATAGGATATACTTCCTGATTCATCCAGAAGAAAGTATATGTCGGCTTTGGTTGTTTGCTTGCAACCTGCAGTGGAGTGAAATTTTGAGTATTCAGATATGAAATTTGTATTATTATTTTTTTCATCATCACTGTGCTCTTAGGGCCAGTCATTTAAAAAAGAATGAGTAAAAACATCTTACCAACCTTGTAAAACAAAGCTCTGTGAGAGTGAAACTCTAGGTATGATGGAATCTGTGATTTCATTGCAGAGTGTTTTGGTTAAAATATTTGAAAGTGAATTTAGTTTATCAAAGTCTTCCACGTTGAATACAAACTTTTTATATGGGTAGGAAGCAATCTCTCTCAAGTCATCCTCCTCGGTGTCTTTGATACCAAGCGCAAATATAGTGATGCCAGATCGCCGCAATGCTGCCGCAGCCCTGGCCACCTCATCTGTTGACTTTCCATCAGTGATAACAACAGCAACCTGCTGAACATGCTGATCTCTTCTGCTGCCTCTTGCTTTGGTGAACACATGCTCTTTGGCAAACTTGAGAGCAGCTCCAGTGTATGTTTTACCACGACCATATGGCATGCTGCTGATGTAGCGCAGGATGTCAGTCTTATCATCGAAGGTGTTGAAGGACACATCCGCTCGAGGGAAGTCACTATAGAGAACCACAGCTATTTTTATTTTTCCCTCACCTACATCGAGACCTCCGATGGTGTTCTCGAGAAAGTCGCGTACAAGTTGGAAGTTTTTGGATCTGATACTGCTGGACTGATCAACAATAAAAGCGATATCTGCCACCACGTCAAACATGCACTCTGTCAAAAAAAATATGAGAACTTTATAAAACCAGAGTCTTTAGGATTATGTACTACATAATAGTTTTTCAAGTTAAAACTCTAAACAAATGAGAAAATGAGAAAAGTTTATGGGTTTTTTGGAAAGAATAATAGATAATGCATGCACTCACCCCTTGCGACAGCAGCATCTTCCCATGTGTCAATGGCAGACTTAATTTTCTGTTGTACTTGTTGGATGTTACCTACTAACTTGTAGCTGTGTGGTTGACTAGAGATGTACTTCATTTCATGTGCATCAGCTTTGCTCAAGCCAACACCAAAAACTGTCACTGCATCTGTTTTGATTGTGCGGGATGCTTGGACGACACCATCGGCAGATTCTCCAGCTGAAATGACTAACAGAAATTGCTTAAAGCCTTCAGAGACACGGCTTCCAGAGACCTTACTGAAGAAATTTTTATGAGCATATTCAATTGCATTGCCAATTTTACGCTCCCCTGTAGGCCTCAGTGTCAGGCTGCGAATAGATGACAAAATCTCATTTCTAGCCTTATCAGTATTTAGTAGGAACTCCTCTTTGACATTTTCGCTGAACTGAGCCAGGCCGACACGATTAGTATTCTTTCCCACGTTGAGCTGCTGGAGCAGTCTTGGAAGAAAAGTCCTTATTATTTGCTGCTCTTGTCTAGATGCTGAACTATCAACCAATATGAAGATATCAGCAAATTTTGGCACAAAAGCTAAAGAGAATGGAAACAAAGGAATAGAATTACTTGCATCTAAAACATAAATCAATAAACGGTCCCATACTTGAGCACAAACAACAGCAGATAGGAGTTCACTGTGATGGGACTCAAAGCTAGTAGAAGTTTTTGTAGTAATTTTAAGGTTTTCATATTCAACACTCCCAACACAAATACACAAATAGGAAAGCATACCAAATAAAATCTGTTACCTTGTGATTGGAGCGTCACAGTAAAGCACACCTTGACTTTCTTTCTTTCTTTTAGACCTTGCAGTTCTTTATAATTGTCGATACTGAATAAGAACTCTTCATGTGGGGTATTAGCAATGGTATGCAGTTTTTCCATGTTGCCCGTTCCCACCCTGATGACAAAGATGGAAACTCCTAGGTTTCGTAGTCTCTGGGAAGGTTCCTCCACATCATCATTTGATTCCCCATCTGTGATGACTATGGCAATGCCAGGAACATTCTGTCTGGCCAGTCTAAAGTAATTTTCACGGATGAAAGTCAGAGCCAGACCAGTGTTGGTGCCTCCTCTACGGTAGATGAGATCATTCAACTTTTGGTGCAGATCTCTCTTATCTGAATAGTCACCGCGCAGGAACTCTTGGTATGGCCTGTCACTGAACTGAGCAAGTCCCACTCTCACCTTGTCGGGCCTAAGGTTAAACCTGTCCACAAAAGAATGGAGGAACTTCCTCACTTCTTCGAAATCACTCTCTCCAATGCTACCAGACGAGTCAACAAGGAGCACAATGTCTGCCTGAGCAGTCTGGTTGCAGCCTAGGCAAAGGGAATATTTTTAGATAGAATTTTGACCACTTGATTCTGCTCTTAATTCTTATATTTGCACAAATGAAATAACACAAAGGTCATTTTAATTGTGTAATCAGTTTTTGCTGTAAATATGCCACTGTCATTATGTTGCCTTAACCACAATATTTTTAAAAGTCAGCCTGTTTTGACTCAACCTCCTCTGTCTTTTCTAGATAATCAGACTTAAAAAGAAAAACTAATCAGACTTAAAAAAAAAAATGCTATTTCCTACAGAAAAATCTTTTACACTTCCATGAAAAACTTCTGAGTTTCCAAGTTATGTGCATCAAAGTCAGCACACCCTGCTATGTCCAAGTCTTATAATTTACGAGTCTTGGACATAGCAGGTTATCAAACCCCCCGAAACCCAATTTACATTGACAGAACATTCTGAATCTTGCTTGGAACTGTTTTTGATTTTGCATATTACTAGTTGTGCATCTCAGAGACAAAAATAACAAATGAAGAAAATCAAGCAATGATCAAGAAAACTGCTATAGCATATAGAAAATTTGAATATTTTGGGTAATGTAGTTTATAAAACCTGTTATTGCAAAGGACACTTGTAGACGCTAAATAGGACAAGTCGCCTTCCTTCAGTTATATTTCAATAACTCTTGTATAGAAAATGGAATAGAGGAATTATTTTTTCTACTGTAGTATATTCTGCCACCTAGGGGAATCAAACAAAATAATCAGCAGGTCCCTAGAGCACAACCTGAATAACAGACTTTCAAATACAGGACTCTGGAAAAAAATTATATCAAAAAGTACCTTTTTTTATGTTTATTATAATATTTTAAATACATATAACGTTATTTATGAAGTATTGCAATCTGATTTTGTTAGTTTGAGGGGTTTTTCTGTACATTGACACCAACATTTTAAATTTCTTCCACTGTATGTATGTAGGGTGAACATTTAAATTGGGGTATGGCAAATTTCAATCAAATTTCATGGCGGAATTTCAAAATATGCCCCAGAGTGGAAGGGGTAAAATGGGGTTCAACTGGGTACAATGAGATGACATTATTCTACTCACCCTTCAACCATTGAACATTAAAATTACATTTAAAAGTGTAAAAGCATAGGTACCTTTAATAGACCATGAATTACCCCAAAAACACGATTCTTTCCACAGCAATAACGGACGAGTGAAATATCCCTTTAGTAGCCTAATACAATATATATATATATATATATATATATATATACTGTAT
Organism: Sinocyclocheilus grahami; assembly: GCF_001515645.1. Taxonomy (NCBI): domain Eukaryota; kingdom Metazoa; phylum Chordata; class Actinopteri; order Cypriniformes; family Cyprinidae; genus Sinocyclocheilus; species Sinocyclocheilus grahami. Next base: position 12,215 of record NW_015507848.1, on the reverse strand, counting down.
ATATAATGTAGCGAGTATCCCGGTTCCAGATCAGTGTCGCCCTGGAAACACCGCTGCCACACTGATCACAGAAGCACAACACCTGTGCGTGATGAGTGGCACACCTGGAGCTCGTTCCCACTGGCCATAAAAGCCAGGAGAAGAGACACCAGCGGGGAGTTGCAACGGAGCTCTAGGTGACATTAATGCTTGTTTCTCCTTATCCACAGTCTTTGACGACACCCCAGGAGAGGGATCTGCACCACGGCACTTCACCCCACGAGCTTCACCCCACGAGTTGATACGGGCACCGAGCACCATTCCTCCGAGCACGTGTGATCAGTGTGTGGGCAATAAATCACCCTACGGGGCTCTTTCTATCAGTACCGAGTCTGTGTTCTCATTCACCCCGCGACATATGGTGGAGAATGCAGGCGTTACAGGTGAATTGAGACAGACTTGTAACGCCAGGTTGCGGTAACAATCTCTTTGCTTCTAGGAGAACCGCTCCCTTCCCCAGGACAAATGGAAGAGGTCATCCGCCGCCTGACTGAGCTCTCGGCCCGCCAGCAGCAGTTTACCGAACGACTGGCCACCCGACAGGAGTATACTGTCTGGGTCGTGGAACAATGCGCCACTACAATGGATGTCCAAGGCGAAGGACACGAACGCCCGGGTGACGCGGTGGTTCCTCGCACTCCAGGACTTCTGCTTCCAGGTACAACATCGGGCCGGGGCCGACCACGGGAATGCGAAAGGTCTCTCCCGGGGCTGGTCCGGTTGGGCAGGTCTGGCAGGTAACATTAAATACTGATACTATTTCAAAGTGATTTCCGTCACTTTGACCGATAGCCTAATGAGTTGTATTTACCTGAGAAAACAAACCAACCTGGAAAGAGACGTGAGGATTTGAGAAGAAACAGGAGAGATTCTTTCATTCCAGTGAATTATTAATGGGATCTATAGTAAATAAAATTGGGAGAATAGACCACAAATGCGGGTGTTAAAGTCAAGGCCTGACTGTATATTAGAAAACCTCAAGATTTCAGTTATAAATAAAGAATATTTCTTCCTATCGTGGTGTTTTTTTTATTTTTTTTTAGTGAGTTGGATGGGCCTGTGTGTTTGCGCACAGATGGCTGTTTTGCACCCGTTTGGGAACCTGCTGATAGAGGTTAATGTTTGACCGCGATCCAGCCAACCGTCAGAAACGAAGGCACCAAAACCCTTCCGATGTGAAAAACGACACTATTATTTCGCTGTTAACATTACAAGTGAAAATTTAAAAATATGTTTTTTACATAAGGTAAAAAAATATATACTAACCTTTTTGGTGAGTTACTGGTTCATTATTTTTGTCCGTTAACCGCCACTTCCACCTCAGAGTTAAAAAAAAAAAACTTGAAAAGAAATCTTTTGCCATTGGTCAGCTTTTCGCGGGAAAGTTCACTGTAAACTGAATTATAGTAGAGAATTTACAGTAGTGACCATATTTTCCCATAATCCTTTGCTGTTTATAGTAATAGCCGCTTTACAGTATCTTACTGTACATATTACAGAAATTGGTTATGCCCCTCAGCTGTGACTTAAGCATGGCCTCTCGTAGCCTACCTTGTTTACATGTAGAGTATATTACTTTTTTTTTTATGAACATTTTGCAAGTAATGTGACATTGTAAAACCGACTGCTGAAGTATATTAACAATTGAATTTAACAGAGTAAGAACAATCTATATACATATAACGAGGGATTTAAAGTATAAACACAAGACATCACAACTAAATTTAAAAAAGGAAGAAGTGTTTTACATTTTGTTTTGACTCAAGTGGGGGGACAGGGGAAAATCTAAACCTCTATAATGGCTCAATCTTATTTAAAATCTTGATTCTTTTTAATTTACACAGGGAATCAGATACATGTTTTAATTCAGAGTAAAATGCAATAAAATCTGGTTTAGAAGCTGTAACTTTAGACTTGTGAATATGACCTTTTCCTAGCAAGCACAAGATTTTTACAGTATTTAAAAGAGCAGAGCCAGTGATACAAAACAGAAACCGGACCATTTCTTCTGTAATATCAATGAGGTTATTAAAGGATGTAAAAATCTAAATTTGAAATCTCAGTCCAAAATGATACTGTGAAGGGACATCTAAAGAACTGATGAAGCATGGATTCATTTTCAGATCCCAAAAAAGAGCATTCTGGTTGAATACCCATAAACTTGGATACAAATAACTTGCAAGGATAAAATTTGTTTAGCATTTTAGTATGAATTTATTTAACCTTGCTTGGTATTACAAAAATGATTATGAATAGACCATATATTACCCGAGAGAAATGGACTGAGCGACTGTGATTACCTGCATCTTTTATTGTTTATTGGCTGTTGGCAGAATAGCTTATTAGTGCATTACCGCCACCAACTGAACTGGAGTGTGGAGCGTCATAGAGTGTAGCTACAAACTCTGCTGTAAATACAGAAAAAAATCTGGGAGTCTTTTTATTTTATTTTATTTTTTTAATCACCATTTCATGTTGTGGTGTAACTGCTGCTACTCCTGTTTTCTTAGATCCTGGATCCTTTGAACTCTCTAAATATTTGTGTCATATATCATAACATTTCTGGTCAATATATTGATTCATTCTTATTTTTATATTTATCTTATATCAAATCTCTAGGTCAAGGTCTATAGGCATTACAAACTTCCAAAGCTGAATTGCTGGCATTTGTATTGTATGACCATATTTTATATTATCAGATTGCACCATTCACGTCTTTTCCCGATTACCTGTATCAGATACAGCATTCCTTTTTCAGGTCAGTCTCATATTCACAATAAAACATTAGTTTAAATGTCCACTGAGGAAAGCCAAATCATTTTCATAGTATCCTTTCAACTGGTAAGGGATTTTTTTTTTCAATGCAATACAAGGTGTTGTTGAAAGTGAAAAATCATATATGTAGATGCCTTAGAGGCTCTTTCTATGGGCCACTATACATAATCCGTCTGCCATATTGGAACACTCAAAACACCGGTCTGTGAACACTGGAGAGCAAGTTGACTGTGCATCTGCAATGCAACTGTAGTTATAGGCATGCATGCATATCTATATCTGCAATAAACTTCAACAGATGATTTTGCTGAACTAACACAATACAAGATGAAGCCATTAGCAAACACGACATTAAAAAGTTACCAGAGTTTATAAAACCTGTAAAATCGAGTTAATACATATTAACACACAAACCAACAAATTTTTAACTGTCAAAGATTATCCCATTTCTTTGTGAATTTAAATGTTGGCGAATTTTACAACCATATGTTGTGGCATCTTGGAAAACTCGTTGATTTTTGACCATGAATGACAACACAGACCATTCCAAGATGGTAAATAAAATATTATTTATTGAATAATAATCAATAAACAACAGCCATCATAAAAGTTGATAAACAATTCAGTCAAAAGTACAAAGGCAGCGCTCTGATACAGCATTAAAGTTATATAAAAATATAAAATTATGAAAGAGGACGTGTCTAGATTGTCTTAATGCAAGCTGAGGAGGATATTTTGAGTGGCCAAGGATCACAGCTGGAGAGCTACAGAAAATAGCTACAGAAAAAAGCATTAAAAATGTATCAAACAGCACCTATAGCACCACATGTTGTTCGGGAGGGTTTCAAGAAAAAAAGAAAAAAAAAAACGGAAACGAAAATGCTCTCATCCGAGAACAAACTCCAGCACATTCACTTGCCTGACACTACTGGGTCTTCAAATGGGACTTGGTTCTATGGTCAGATGAAATTTAAAAATGAGCATTTTAGCAGCAACACTCAAGATGGGTTTGGTGCACACAGGGGTGAAAAAGTACCCTATGTGTACAAATATACTGCTGCATCTTTAATGTTGTGGGCCTATTTTTCTGCCGGTGCTCCTGGACATCTTGTTCAGATTCATGATATCATGGATTCTATCATATACCAACAGATAAAAAAAAATCTAATCCTGACTGCCTCTGTAAGAAATCTTTTAATGGGCTATAGTTAAATCTTCCAATAGGACTAAGATCCAAAAACAAACATCAAAATCAAAACAAAAAATGGGTCACTGAGCACAAAACGAAGGTTCTGCCCTGGCCAACCCAGTTCCCTGACCTGAACCTTATAGAAAATGAGTGGGGTGAACTGAGCTGTTATCTTGGGAAAATGAGGTCGCAAAAAGTATTGGATAAAAGGGTATGATTAATTGTGGTCAATGTGTATTAGAGCAAGACATTTATTTCATAATGAGATTTTCCCTCCATTTTAAATTCTTATTCCCTTCTTTAAATTCCCTTAGATCAAAGGGATTAATGCCGATTTTTTTCCCCACGTTTCTTTGTTCACATTTACCAAGGGTGCCAACAATTCTCACCATGACTGTATCACAGTTTAGATGTTTGGAGATATTTTTTGGCCCTGAGACAGCGAATCTCACAGTCCTCCTGAGTGTCGAACCTGTTGCTGTTCCCGTCACAGCCTCCGTACCAGAACTGGACACATTCACCACTGCGGACTTCGAAATACCATTTCATTGAAAAGTTTGAGCAAGTTCCTGCATCGAGTTTGAGCTGGCAAACATCTATAAGCAGAAAGAAAATAGAAATAAAGGTTTTAAGCAACACGCAGTGAAGATCAGGCTGATCAGTTTGAAGCCATTTAAAATAGTCACACTTCTGATACTTGCATATTTCACCATGCATATTGAGGTCAGCAATAATTTTATACTTGATTTACATGATTGTTTTAGTGAATCAGGGATGCTCCTCATATGTATCTCCATTTGTGAAAAAAGAAAAGTAAAATAATAATAATAAATCATAATGCGATTAATTTGTTTTCATTCTAGAAATTCTAAATATTTTATGGTTAGGGTTAGGCTATTGGAATTACCTTTATATAAAAAAAAAGAACAGTAAATGTGTCTTTACCCTTGATACTGGAATCATCCTTTGGAGGATTTTCAGATTCTGTGGCGGAAGTTTGAACAATCTCAAAACTCTGTACAGGTAAATGGCCTACATGAAAGCATTGAATATATACATTAAAAATGTAATATTAAATTATTATAAATAGTTAAACTACTATATGTAAAAGAGGAATTAATGCATTATGCATTACAACGTTAATATATTAATTAATTCATTACATATACATATAATACATATAATAATAATAATAATAATAATAGTAATAAATCAACCCCATTGCTGATTTCCGATCATTTTGACCAACAGAATTTTATTTTTCATGAAAATGCTAATGTTCTCACATTGCACTCAAATCTAATAACTTTGATTATGCAGGGTATAACAACGTTTTGTATGATTTTTTCACACCTTATTAGACTTGGTATTCCTGGTGAAATATACCAGCTTACAAAAAATTGCTTATGAATCTCTCATTATGCTATATTATTACTAAATATTGGATTTAATCTTTTGGTAACACTTTACTTGAAGGGGTGTGCATAAGACTGACATGACACCTTCATAATCATGACATGATACATGTCATGAATATGGAGGTTTTATGCATGTTTATGACAACTGTCATTAAGTGTCATTCGCTCAGTTATGTCATTTTTAATGCAAATATGACATTATTTGACCTAACCCTACCCCTACCCTTACCCCTAACCATAGCCCATAACAAAGACATCTCAAACAATGTCATCTTTGCATT
>NW_015507848.1:4281-5364 GCF_001515645.1 Sinocyclocheilus grahami | reverse complement strand
TCCATTAATTCCCTGCAGCACTGAATACTGAACTCTGTCAGAGAAACAGCATAAAAGCTTGTGCATTTTTAATGTGAGTGAGGATACAGAACTACGCCAGAGATATGTGCAACTCCAAAAAAGCTAAATCAAGGGTTAAATTGGCCAGTAAGATCTAGATTCACCACCTTTAGTCTTTGAAGGCTCCGTTTTGTCCTTTTTGTGCTCTTCTGTAAATTGTTCAGTGTCATCATATTCACTGGGTTCAGTGATTGGTTCTGTGTTTTGCTCATCATAAACATCTTCATATTGCTCCTCTTCATATGGTTCCTCTGTTGTGAAGGGCTCTTCGGTGGGCGCTTCAGTTGGCAGAATATCTCTGAAACACAGTTAGACACATTCATATCATTAAAAAGCACAGAATGTGTCCTGTACAGCTAATTAGTGCTCAGTATTGCAGCATCTGTTTGTATTTCAACGTGCAAATAAAAACAAAATATGGCTCATGAAGCCCAGGTTTCCCATTTCTGGCACAGTACAAAGACTCAAAACAGTAACATTTTTAGACCCTAAAACCTTTGGATCATTAAACCTAGAGCTTAACCGACTGTGCCACACCACCTTGTGCCACACACAAAAACATGCAAAGAAAATGCTTCTCCTGCTACAGCCAAATGGTTTTGAAAACACACAAACCATGCACTAACCTTTCTGATTTTATGTCGGAAGACTGTGATTAGTAAATCACATTACCTCTCTGTGGTTTGTGGTCCAGAGTCAACAGGCCTCACCACAAAACCACGACAATCACGAGTCTGTATTGATGACCGGGGTAAGATTCCTCCTACAAAACAACAGCAGATACACACCAGGGTTATTATTATTAACTGAAATTAAAAATAAAGCCATAAAAATTCAATTGCTAATACTTAAATGTTAAGTGAAATGAAATAAATTAATAAAGAAAAAAACCTTGTTTTACGCTACTTTCGAAGGCTACATTTATCATTTTTGCTGAAGTACTAAATAACTAAAACTAAAACTGAAATAAAAATCTACAAAAATTAATAAAAACTATGTTAGCATCTGTTAATTTTCAGAAGA
>NW_015507848.1:2048-2798 GCF_001515645.1 Sinocyclocheilus grahami | reverse complement strand
GGAGCTTACCAAAACAAATGATGCACTGTTTAATGCGATTTACTCTTCTGCCATCAACGATAATGTAGCTTCCTGTGTCATCAACCTGAGACAGACATTTGAGGTAGATATTACCAACATGCAAATGGATGTGCAGAACTTTGGGAATGATGAATTCCATGGAAATCTTGAGGGCACAGAAATCTGCAAAATGTTCCACAGTTTTCCACAAATTTCAAACATCCATCCCTCACAAAATGCTACATCTTGTATATTTGTTTATTAAATATTAGAGCTCATCTGCTTTCAGCTACCAAAAAGAGTGTAGTACTCATTCGTTGTCATCACAGTCACTAATGATGATTCAAATAATTTTCATAAATGAACTAAAATGATCTAAAGTGAATTGAATCACCACTGAACTGACTTGAGCTGAATAACGAGACTATTGACTTTTGTAGAGCTGGTTTCTAGCTGAATTAAGCTTGTTTTATAATTGATGAAATTTGAAATTTTGATGAAATTGAGTTGAATAATGACACTATTGTCTACTTTAAATTTAAACAGCTTAAATTGTATTTGAAGAACTTTGCAACAATAACACATATTTTCCTGTTTATTACTGTGGAGTAATATAAATAAATATAAATGAAGGTGACTTGCATTTTTTGCATTTGCAAATCTGATGTTTTCTTATCTACCTGCATTGCTCGGCTCACATCAGCAGCAGGATTTAAGGCGATCACTCCGAGGCCAATGTCTGCAGCCTTG
>NW_015507848.1:0-1055 GCF_001515645.1 Sinocyclocheilus grahami | reverse complement strand
TTTTTTTTTTTTTCAGGAAAATCTATGTAATATATTTTTGATTACTAGTTAGTATTGCGAGGGGAATTTATGATATTTGGCAATATTTATAAAATATTTATGAGCTTTTTTTTTCAATTATATTAAATCTCTCAGCCCCATCAGTTTTGTTGTATTTTTGCAGTCAAAAGTGACAAAGCCTTGAAATGTAACCTTTTGTTTTTCTTTCACGAAAACCAATGTAAAATATTTCTGTTCAATAATATATATTTCTTATTATTATTATTATTATTTAGAATTTTTAGAGGATTTTATGATTCTATGCAACAATTTTTAGGAGCTATTTTTTCCACAGTCATTTTTGAATGCGAAGGTACCAAGTGTTACTTTTTTATTTTTCAACTATTTAACATATTCGAATCATGTCCATGATTTTCTTTGTGTTCACATAACTAATTTTACAAAAGTCACCAAGTGTCTTCCCATTCCAATGAAGCAAAAAATTAAAAACATTTATTTCGGTCAGTTCCGACCGAAGAGGACCAGAGGGTTAAACTGACAATGTTTTGTGATGTATATAAGTATTTATTTAATCTGTAAGAAAGTGTTTGCAATTGACTGACCCTGTGTCCGTCCATCCCATTCTCTCCTGGAGTACCCGGAGGACCTTCGGGACCAGTGTTTCCCTGATCACATCAATACATAATACAACATAACTGGATACATTTCAAACAAGTATCCTGCAAACATACAGAAACTTCTCTATAATGTTAAGTAAATTAATATAATTTAAAAAGACAAGATTGTTTTGTTGGACATTAACTTTTTAAAACATTAATAAATAAGCAAAAAGTAAATTAAATGAAAGTGTACCGGTTTTCCTCGATAACCTTTATGTCCTTTACTTCCACTGGATCCTTCGGTACCATCCTCCCCCTATTATTATAATCACTGATATTAATAATGTTACATAATGTTATATTAATTTGAAATTATTTTTATTAACATTTCTACAATTACATGAAATGCCTAGCTGCAACAGATGATTAACTAGCTTTAACAGACCTGCAAACCAG
>NW_015507847.1:34208-41376 GCF_001515645.1 Sinocyclocheilus grahami | reverse complement strand
TCTTTAGCCATTCAAAAACAGCTGTCATGTGCGTGGGTAAAATTTTCCTGCTGGCGCTTTTAGGTATACATCGACCTCTGGTGGTTCTAGTGTTAAACATACATCATTTCAATTTGCAGATTTTGTTGTGATAGACCCCATACAAACAGGATATTAATAGTAACCCAGCAATCACATATGGCACGCTATTTATTTATGTGTTTTGCGTTTAACACTGTTTAGTGCAGCTCACAAGGCAATGATTACAACTAGGTATTTTGCTTTGAGTTCAGCTCTGCAATGATCTGGAATTGACTGCCTGGGCTACAATAGAAGTAAATAAAGATTTAAAGAACTGAAATCATGATCAACTGGAGCTTGAGCTCGATTAAATTGATACGTTCATTTATTTGGTCACAGAAACGTTTGCAATCAAAAGTCAAAATCTTTAACAAACACATTACCACGCCACATCACAATATCTTTTTTAGTTTTGGCTTTTTTGTTTCCTGCTCATCTGTTCACCTGATTTAATAAATAATATGCCATAAATTTAGTTCAACTGCATGCTAAATTAAACAGCCAAACTTTCAAGGACATTAATTAATATTTGTTCATATTCAGCAAATATTTGTGGCTTTTGGAGAAGGGTCGTCAGGTCTAACTACAGATTTGAGTCCGAAGTACTTGGTCTGTCATTCATTTGACGCTGCTGTAGATCGCAGAGTCCTCTTCCACAGTCTTCACATCTGATCGCCTAAAACAAAATAAAATCAAGAAAAAACAGAAACACACTGATGTTATGCATCAGATTACATGATGATGAAGTCATTTAAAAAAATACAGCCATCTTGTATGTCACGTTTCTGATTTAGCATTATTCAGGTCCAAGTTTAAAGAACTATACATTTCTCCTTTCATCATTATCATAACAGAGCAGATGAAGACAGGAGTTGTATTTGAGCACCTCATGGCAGCACCAGGCTGGTGAATCCTGAGATTGCCGTACTGGTTTTCGTTCTCCTCTGCTCTCTGCATCGGTTTGGTTTTGTGATGTTGGACGGTCACGTACTGGATCTCCTCAGCGTCTTCGTTTCCGTCTCTTCTGGGTGTGCTGTATGAAACGCTGGCATACGGAGCATCATCACAAACGGCTGATTCAGACATGTGAGCATCCCTCTCGTTTACGTTAGAGTACAGATCATCCTGAAATGAAAGAAAATTAATTATTACACATATGAAACCTAGCTAAAAGTACATGACAAATATTTCCAGTCAGGTCTGGATGATTCACCTGTTTTACTGTGACGACTTCAGCTTTTGCACCTCTTCGTTTTCTCCTGGTTTTATAGACATTAACAATTGTAAGTTGTGTTTTAAAGATTAATTACTAATAATCACATGGGGAAATTCCACCTGCACTGCAATTGAGAATCAAACTTACATTATGAACACGATGATAATGATAATGATGAATAATCCTACACACGTGACTGTGATTCCCAACCAGACAGGCCAACCCAGACTACGATACACTGAAAGATGAAGAACATGAGTTAACATTGACTCTCAAAGCTACACAACTTTCTTGAACCCTTTATAAAATAAAAATGTCACCGGTCACTGATAAAACTGCTGATCTCTGAGATCCATGTTGATTGTGAGCCTCACAGTAGAAGCGGCCACTCTGTAGTGCACTGAAACTCTGTCCAGATCCAACAGCTGAGCTTTGATTCTCCTTAAACCAGCTGATTTCTGCAGGTGGGTTTGAATCACTGCTGCAGCTCAGAGTCACTGAATCTTCTTCTACTTCACCAGATCCATTTATAGACACTGAGACGTTCCTGGGAGGATCTAAAACAAACCAAAAATCATTGATATTACTAACAATCACAATACATTTGACATCACAGAAGATTAAATATCACAGTTACTGAACCATCATTAACTCACACATGATGTTTAAAGTCGCAGCATCAGAGTATTTCTCTCCATGTTTATTTCTGGACTTGCACTTGTATTCTTCACTGTGATCAGAGCTGATCTTTGAGATGTTGTAGTTTATTCCAAATCCTACAAACATTCCTCTTTTAAACCAGCTGATATCTGCAGGTGGGTTTGAATCACTGATGCAGCTCAGAGTCACTGAATCACCCTCCACTATTTCACAACATGGACTGATGAAGATCACAGGATTCTCTGGAGGATCTACGGAAGAAGTATAGTACCGTTCATGCAGTACTACAGTATGAAGTCAGTGTCAAAGCATGAACATTAGATATATAAATGTGACCAGCTGGACTTTCCTAACTCAAATAGTCTGATGCATTTTGCACATATGATCTGGGTCTGGCATTGCTTCACATTCAAACAATTAGCAACATGAAATTTAGTTCTCCCATCATGGGACAAAATTTACAGTTTTTTTTTTTTCATGTGTGTGTGGTAATAAGTTTCATGCAACAAAACTGGTTACCGCACACACGAAAAGGAAAGGAAAGAAAAGAAAAGAAAAGAAAAGAAGCTGTGTGGAGCACATTTAATGATGGATTGGCATAGTTTATTGGACTTTTATTTTTTGGATATAAGATGTTAAAAGTATCCAAAGTTCATTAAAGTTGTAGAAACTTGGTGGCGTGTCTGATCGAAAAACTGGAAAAACACCAGTCCTTTGCTCTTTTTTATTCCATTGAATTGAAGAAGCTTAAGTCTTAAGTAATTTTCATGTCATGAAGTTCACAAATTCACACAGAGCAGATTCACAAGATGTAAATTGTCAGATGTTGAGAGAAGAACAGGACTAACAGGATGAACAGGATGGTCTTAAGTCATTAACACATCCTAAGGAAAAAGACTCAAAGGACATGGTTGGGTGGGTGTCCATTCAAGCACCCACGCCTCACCAATGCAAAAGGAAACAAAGGATGGAAGTGCGGTCTATTTATAGACCTTAACCAGGGGAGTATGGGTATTGTAGTGCAGCATATATGGGAATGTATTTTACTAGGAACTGTGGGAGATGAAGTACAAAGAAAAATAAGAACAAATGAGTCAAATTCACAACACTATTGGACTATTGAATATCACCCATTCACTGCGATTATAAAGCTTGGAAGAGCCAGGACATTTTTTTAAATATAATTCTGATTGTATTCGTCTGAATGAAGAAAGTCATACACACCTAGGATGGCTTGAGGATGAGTAAATCATGGGGTCATTTTGAGTTTTGGGTGAACTATCCCTTGAGTGTGGACTCATAGAAACACTGAGCCATGTTAATTTAACACCGGGGATTTTGCTGTGATCTAGAGAACATATTATGTATCTACATATGGGCATTCGGAAACAAAGCTTACCCAGCTGTAATTGTGTGTATCTGTGAGGGGTCATTCCTATAGTTGGGTAAGCTTTGTTTCCGAATGCCCAAAGTAAAGATAAGTTTAATACACTTTCGAAAACCCAGCCAGTATAACATTTAACATTTACACATTTGACACTATAAACAATGTGATTTCTGCACTAAATCCAGCATAAACTCAGCACTATTTGCACACTCAAGACAAGCGTCACTATCTGAACCTCGCAGCCTTTGGCTGGCACGTGGTTTATGCTTGATATTCGCATGAAGTCGAGCATTGCTCAATCTTTTTGACCAGTGGCAGTGTTTCACAAAAACCTAGGGTATGGCATAATTCCCTGTGGTCATACAACAACCCAACCAACCAAATGTGCACAAAAATCCACTATACTAAAAGAATACACAGAGTCCACAGACATGCAGAGACTTACAGAGGTAACACAATACAAAAGCAATAGAAAGTCAGAAAAAAATGCTTCCCACAACTACCATGAATTGTCCTTATTAGGAACCTACCAATGTTCAGATCTGTTCATCTAAAACTATTTGGGTTATCTTTAAGGAGCATCATTATAAGCTGTTTATTTCCTCTGTTTTGAATACCTATGCCATACACTCTCATAAGTGAATGCCACCCTTGTTTTTGCTCTCGGCTGCTCTCACACGAGCCTGAAGCTCCTCTTCCATAGGAATGAATTGAAAACGCTTGATCAAGTGCTGATTCCTATATGAGTGGATTTAACCCACATAATTTTGCCGAGCAATTATAAAGGTGACCGCACCTTTGCGTTGTCATGGCATGGAACAAAGTTGTCATGCCCTAAAATCATGTTAACATGAATATTGTTCACGTCTAGTGGCTGTACTATTGAAATAGTGAGCATTTTTAACGTTTATGGGTTGAAGCTTATGTCTGCAGGACTGAGGCTCTCCAAGACCGGAGTTTGCCACCCCTGTTATAGTACGTAGATCGATTACCGGCACACGTCATTACGTCCCCATGCGACATCATCCGACATTCCCTACAGAATTTCACGCATCAACATACAGTTCGTCTTCATCATGGTAACATATACAGTTTTGCACTTTTTTTGCTGTCAAACGGTTGACCACTGGTTGACACCTACATGACAGTAACCGTGTGATTAAGGTGTTTACATGTCAATACTGCACTTCGATAAGCGACTAAAATAGAAATACTCCACGTCTTAATTTGATTTGTGTTCACTTCGAGTATGACTTTAGCTCGATTAAGGTAAACAAAAATCTCTGTTTACATGGTAGATTCTTAATCAGAGTATTGTCTTAATCGTGTTAATATCGGTATACTGTTGTCCATGTAAACGTACTGACTGTAAATCTGATTTATGCTTTTTTAAAGAAAAGGAGGGTCCAGTGAGTTTGAATGAAACCTTTATAGAATATACTCACACGTGACATTGAGATGAACAGCAGGAGAGATGTAAGTGTGTTCATGTAGAGCACAGCTGTATCTGCCTGCATCCTCTCTTCTGACTGGCTGCAGCAGGAGTTGATTGTTTCTGTCTCTTCTCTCAGTTAATGGCTGTGAGTTTCTGTACCAGATGAATGTTGCTCTGTCAGTCAGAGTGCAGCTGCTTTTACATGTCAGACGCACTGAATCTCCCTCTGTCACTCTCTCAGGAGCCTCCACCTGAAGATCTGAACACAACACACACATTATATCTAGTGCTGCTGTCATACACTGATTATTACACAACGTAATGCACAGAAGAAGAGTGACATTTCATTAAAGTCACCTGTCACAGTAAGAGTCACTCCTGGTTCGCCACGCCATTTTCCATTATCTTTATCAGTGATGAATCTGAAATAGTACATGTGTTCGTCCTTCTGTGTGACATGACTCAGTCTGATGGTGCAGCTCTGCTGTTTATCTCCCAGATACTGAAGCCTCTGACTGTATTCTGTATCCTCAGACAGATCTGGAAACTCATTATCAGCATTTTTAACAAGTGCTTTGGTCCAGAACACTTTCTTGATCTGAAGTCCAGTAGGGTATGTATAAGTGCAGCTCATTATCACTGATGAGTCCTTTAGTGCACAGATGTGTGAAGAGCCATAATGCACACCCCAATTCTGACCATAAACTCCTCAAACACAACATTTGTGAAAAAAAATAAGGAAAACACTAGTCTTTAAATCAAACAGGACCATAAAAGTTCAATAAATCGTAATGTCTTAAAGTTTTATTAAAGAGAGGCTCACCTGGAATCATGAGCAGAAACATCAGAGGTAGAGGAGCCATGAGCAATGACATCACTGCAGGAAAATATAATACAACAGTACAATACCTCATCTTTAGTTTCATAAACATAATAACAACAAAAGTAGTACACTGTACAATAGACATTGTAAACAATGATAAAACTCATTTAATATCTGCACTGTTAGAAGTTTTACACTTTTGAAACTCAAGTACACATAAGCACTAGATGTTCAGAGGTTATGAAAAGAAAATTACTTTCACTTGTCTCTCACTTTATTATTATTATTATTATTATTATTATTATTATTATTATTTTAGTGACAGTATTTATTACTGAATGAATGTAACTCTTACCGTGTTGTGGTTTCAGTCAATAGATTCCAGCAGAGTGAACTGAAAATGCAAGCTGAAAATGTTCTTCTGCTGTTTTACAGTGTTTTCCTTCCTCTTTTTAAAGTCTATTTCAGAGGCTTGCCCCATAACAAGACAGGAACAACCCAAACAAAACAACTTAAAAAATACTAAGAATGACTAAATAAATAAATACAATTAACTCTTTCAATAGGATTGATTTAAAAGTGTCTAAATACATCGCAGTGGCTTGCAGGAATAAAAAATAAATAAAATAAAAACCTAAAAAAGTGAAACCTTCACCGTGAAAGGGAAACTTCTTGTCACCATGGTCAGATGGCAGGAACACTCAATGTTTTTTTTTCTTTCTTTAGAAAGAAGTACTTCTTCAGTTTACACAATAAGATCAAACTATTTATGTTTCAATGCATAATCAATACTAATTGTATATTTATGTGAGGTAGGAACATTACTTTGCCTTAAATACAAAGAATCAGGCTAAAAAGCAAACAAACAAACAAACAAATAAATAAAATACATCAAAAATAAAAGAATGAATAAATAAAGTCAATGAAAAAAAAAAAATTAAAACAGTAAATCAAAACTAAAGAAATAAGTGAAGTAAAAAAAACAACAACAATATGAATAAATATATAAAGTCAAAAGTAAATAAATTACTTAAAAATGAAAAAAAAACACAAATAAATACAAATTAATAAATTAAAAACTGTAAATTATAAATCAATCAATCAATTAAGGGGAGACACTGCAGGCAAAAACGTCTCGGTTACGTATGTAACCCTCGTTCCCTGAAGGAGGGAACAGAGATGTCACATTGGTAATGACCGACGAATTGGGATCTCGTTTAAATAGACCAATCCACTTTGAGTGTAAACTAAACGAGCCATTGCACATCGGCATCCAATGATTGCATCCAGCTTCCGCTGATCGCAGTGCGAGTATAATTAGGCAGCAGGTGCAATGCATACTCAGGTTTTTGCTGAGGATCTGAGCCGGTGACCCGGCCACTCAGTGGTGGTACAGCAGCCATGGCGACGGGATGTGGGTTACATGCATAACCAAGACGTTCCATTTCAGTCGGTCACTCTCGATGTCATGTCGGTAAAGACCAATGAATTGGGATCCCTACCAAAGCGCCATGGATGTTACCCCTTCCAGTGTCCTGTGCATTGTTGCCAATTTAGCTACTTTGTAGCTAGATTTAGTGACTTCCC
>NW_015507847.1:29345-34078 GCF_001515645.1 Sinocyclocheilus grahami | reverse complement strand
TGACTTCCCTGCCCCTTTTGAGACTTTTTTCAAAAGTTTAGGGACAAATACAACAACTTCTTGGACAAACCTGGTCTAAGTTCTCATCTTGCCCACTGAACTATGTTCATCTATATATAGATCAGTGAATTTGCCATTGTGATGTCATCTAGTGACATTTAGCTACCAGTTTTAGTACGATCACGATTTAAATTGAAAGCAGTTGGCAACACTGGTCCTGTGCTAGCCTCCTGCGCCCCTTTTTGGTGTAGGCCGGGGCTCGCAAACAAGAAGGTCAATCATTGTTTTCGTAGCACTACCCACTCAGTGAGATTGGATAACACTGGGTAAACATACCCATTCCACTTGGAACAGGAACGTTGCGGAAGCCCCATCGTTCCCGAAAGCACTTACACATATGAACAACCGTTTAGGTGCATATAGAAGATTAGAGGTGTCTGCCGGCCTCCATAACAGACAAAGAGTTGAGCTGAAGTCCTGAAGCTTTGTGTCCGGTCTACGTACCATCTCAGGGCTCAGACGGGACAAAGCAAAGCTAGGGCTGGGTCTGCCTCCTCTGGGGGCAGTGCTTGCAGGCGCACCACCTGATCTCTGAAGGGAATAGTGGGAACCTTGGGCACATAGCCGGGCTGGGGCCTCAGGATTACCTGGGAGTCAGCCGGCCCAAACTCTAGGCATGATTCGTTGACCGAAAATGCGTGCAGGTCCCCTACCCTCTTGATGGAGGCAAGTGCAAGCAGGAGCAGAGTTTTCATTGATAGAAACTTCACTGACTGCAAAGGCTCAAATGGGCCCTGCTGTAGTGCTTTGAGCACTAGAGACAGGTCACAAGAGGGTATAGAGGGGGGACGGGGAGGATTTAACCTTCTCGCCCCCTAAGGAACCTGATGACCAGGTCATCCTTCCCTACCGACGTCCCATCCACGGGGTAGTGATTGGCAGCCACATAGACTTTAAGGGTGGAGGGAGACAGTCTTCGATCCAACCCCTGCTGCAAAAAGGACAGCACAACCCTGATCGGGCATCTTCAGGGGTCTTCAGCTGACATACGCCCCAGGAGCCTTTGAAACAGTTTCAGTGGGACTGCCGTCCTGTTCTTGAACATATCCAGGCAGTTCAACACCGACTGAGCACGTTCCTGCGTGAGGCATGCTGTTTGTTTGACCGAATCCAACTCCATAACAAGAAAAGAGATCCCCTGCATCGGGGAGAGTTTGCTCTTTTCCCAGTTGACCCGAAAGCCCGAAACATGAAAGTCTGGTCCTTCAGGTTGATCGCTGCAAACCAATCTCTGGGACGGATGCACCCGAAGATGTGCTTCTGCATGAGCATCTTAAATGGTAGCTTGGGAAGGGCCCGGTTCAAAAAGCGCAGATCTAAGATTGGATGTAACCCACCGCCTTTTTTGGATACAATGAAGTAAGGGCTATAAATCCCCATCTTCATATCGCCTGGAGGGAAAGGCTATATCGCATCCGTCGCCAGTAGGACTGCGATCTCTGCACGCAAGACCTCCCTCTGCCGGCCTCCATAACAGACAAAGAGTTGAGCTGAAGTCCTGAAGCTTTGTGTCCGGTCTACGTACCATCTCAGGGCTCAGACGGGACAAAGCAAAGCTAGGGCTGGGTCTGCCTCCTCTGGGGGCAGTGCTTGCAGGCGCACCACCTGATCTCTGAAGGGAATAGTGGGAACCTTGGGCACATAGCCGGGCTGGGGCCTCAGGATTACCTGGGAGTCAGCCGGCCCAAACTCTAGGCATGATTCGTTGACCGAAAATGCGTGCAGGTCCCCTACCCTCTTGATGGAGGCAAGTGCAAGCAGGAGCAGAGTTTTCATTGATAGAAACTTCACTGACTGCAAAGGCTCAAATGGGCCCTGCTGTAGTGCTTTGAGCACTAGAGACAGGTCACAAGAGGGTATAGAGGGGGGACGGGGAGGATTTAACCTTCTCGCCCCCTAAGGAACCTGATGACCAGGTCATCCTTCCCTACCGACGTCCCATCCACGGGGTAGTGATTGGCAGCCACATAGACTTTAAGGGTGGAGGGAGACAGTCTTCGATCCAACCCCTGCTGCAAAAAGGACAGCACAACCCTGATCGGGCATCTTCAGGGGTCTTCAGCTGACATACGCCCCAGGAGCCTTTGAAACAGTTTCAGTGGGACTGCCGTCCTGTTCTTGAACATATCCAGGCAGTTCAACACCGACTGAGCACGTTCCTGCGTGAGGCATGCTGTTTGTTTGACCGAATCCAACTCCATAACAAGAAAAGAGATCCCCTGCATCGGGGAGAGTTTGCTCTTTTCCCAGTTGACCCGAAAGCCCGAAACATGAAAGTCTGGTCCTTCAGGTTGATCGCTGCAAACCAATCTCTGGGACGGATGCACCCGAAGATGTGCTTCTGCATGAGCATCTTAAATGGTAGCTTGGGAAGGGCCCGGTTCAAAAAGCGCAGATCTAAGATTGGATGTAACCCACCGCCTTTTTTGGATACAATGAAGTAAGGGCTATAAATCCCCATCTTCATATCGCCTGGAGGGAAAGGCTATATCGCATCCGTCGCCAGTAGGACTGCGATCTCTGCACGCAAGACGCCTTCACTAAAGTGAAGTGGATGCCCCTGAACTTGGGAGGACGCCTGGTGAACTGAATCGCAAACCCGAGTCTGATGGTTTAAAGAAGCCAGCGAGACGGACTGGGAGGCGCTAGCCAGGCCCCCAGATACCGAACAAGCGGCACCAACAGGACCACCGATGTACCCGCAGTGGGGCAGCGAAGAGGAACGTAGGGACATGGCCCAGTCATCTCGTAGCCAGTCCAAAGCGGGCTCTGTGTATGTGCCCTGCGACCGGCTACACGGCTTTGCAGGAGGCTGCTGTGTTTGCTGTGCGGAAGCGGGGGCGGCGCCGGGGGCAGGGGGCCGCCCTCAGTGATGAGCAGACTGAGGAGCTGCCATAGGCGGCCGGGTGGAGGCAGCAGCTGCATGCCGGGGCAGGATGTGTTTGATGGCCTCGGTCTGCTTCTTTGCTGCGGAGAACTGCTGGGCGAAAATCTCCACTGCGTCGCCGAAGAGGCCGGTCTGGGACACGGGGGCATTTAAAAACCGAGTCTTGTCGGTCTCCCTCATGTCGGCCAGACACAGCCAGAGATGGCGTTCTTGGACCAGCATAGTGGACATCGCACGGCCCAGAGACCACACAGGGATGCAGCAATCGACAACCCATCGTCGGGGGGAGCGCCGAAGGATACAAGTGGTACCCCACAGGAGGGTCCAGCCTGTTCCCTGGGCAGCTCCACTGGCTGCGAAGTGCTGGTGGAAGGAGGAGCCCTCGCAGGTTGGTTCCTTAGAGGGGAATTCCTCACCGTCACCGTAAGACCAGTCCGGCTACAGCCAGAAGTAGCGGCCCCCTGGCTCTTGCCAGGGGGAACACTAGAGCTAGGCAGAGGCACGGGAACCCCACCCCTTTGCAAGAAACGGAGCCTGGTCCATAACAATGAGAGCATGACTCGTCCACAAACGCTGCCTCAACGTGCTTAACGCCCAGACACTTGAGGCAGCGATCGTGACCATCACCCGGCGCCAGGTACCGACGGCATCCAGAAACGCATGGGTGAAAAGGCATTTTTAAAAAGACATCCACCCAAGAATGCTCTTTTAGAGATGGCTCTTTTAAGTGTGCTGAAGCGCACATGGGTGCTGGCCACCTGCTGGCCAGGAGCAGAGGCAGACGGGCTTGAGAACGGCGTGGCCGCGGATTCGACGATGGAGCGTCCGGCTTGCTTGCGGCAATCACATGTGACGACCCTGGGCTGGACTCGAGCTTCGTCCATGGTGAAAGCCGATCCGGCGATCCACAGTGCAAAGTTGATTTATTTCCTCAGCGACCAGCACGGATCAGCTCCAGGCATGACGAAGCGGATATCGGCCTCTTTTGGAAAGCCAAACAAAGTAGTTTCGCTTTCACAAGGAAACAAACAGCGCCTTCACGACATGGCAACGATGGCAACAACAATACTACAGCGAGAATAAAAGTTACGCCTTCTTTCTTTGTGTGAACATTTGGGCGGCGTTATGCAAATCTTCCCACATCGTGACATAGACATGTGGGGGCGTGTTGGAACGAGCCGTTTTAGGTAGGCGTGGTTGACTCTTACATTTTATGAAGAATATCTCTTTGAATTTGAGACTTTAGTCTTTGCAACTTTACAGATCTTCTTTATGCACCAAGAGCTTGTAACACTCTAAAGAGAAAGGAAAAATCGAAATCACATCATATGACCCCTTTAATCATTTAACCTTGAGGATGGCCAGACTTTACCTTTGCTGCCCTGAAGAGGGAGCTGTTTTTCAGATCAGACTGACACTGTGTTTGTGTTTACTTAACCATGTGCATTAGGGAAGTGTAACTCACACACAACTGAACACACACACACAATATCTACCAAATAGTTAGCGTGAGAACAGGTAGTGTGAGTTGAGGTTGAAGCAGGCAGTCATGAGAACCTCCACGTCCATCAGTTTCTCAGGTACGATATCTGTCATAATATATTCAGTGTGTGAGAATAGCATGTTTTACTCTTCACTGTGCTTGATTTCATTGATTAACTCCAAAATTCACCATACTAACTCTGAAATGGCATCTGTCAGCAGTTCTTGGTCTTTCAGCACTGTGGCTGATGGAGAACTCGCTGGCTGTTAACATCACTGGATCTGTGGGAAGCAACATCTCAGT
>NW_015507847.1:26743-29320 GCF_001515645.1 Sinocyclocheilus grahami | reverse complement strand
TTTTTTTTCTCATTTTGTCTCTCATAGTTGAGGTATACCTATGATGAAAATTACAGGCCTCTCTCATCTTTTTAAGTGGGAGAACTTGCACAATTGGTGGCTGACTAAATACTTTTTTTCCCCACTGTATATATATATAATTCTTTTCAGACACCAGTTGTGACCGCCTAGCTCGCCTATGCCTAGAAATGGCCCTATACACACACACACACCCACAGAGCATGTGGTTTTGCTTTTTTTCAGGCAAGTCATTGTCAGCTTTGTATCAACAGAGTCTTACTCGATGTTCATGATGATGGTGGCTTTGATGTGTGTTGGTGCCCTGTTTTTCGTGTGTCTGTTCGGCCTGTTTCAAGTCCTCAAGCACAGCAGCCGCTGTAATTCAGGTGAGCAGATCTCTGTGGATCATCTCAAGCACACCAACACCACGTGATTTATTTGAAACCACATGATCAACACGTGCTAATACTGTCTCACCTGATACAGAAAGTCACTTAGACTTCCCTTTAACGCTCACATTCTGTTGAAGCCCATGATACTTTAACGTGAAAATCTTCAGAGTAACATGGCTGATATAATGCCAAAAATATACATAATATAATTTTATAGCAGCAACTAAGAAATAACAAAATTTTAAATAAATTAACACTTATTTTACTTACAAAACACTTATTTCCATTATCATTAAAAAAATAAAAAAATAAACAAGAACAAACAAGACTACACATCTATTCATGGTATAATAGATAATATAACATTATAATGATCCATTTAAGAAAAATCAGTCACTTAAATCTTTATCCGTTATGATCAGGTTCTGTTCTCCACTGCACCAGGACTATATCAAACCCAGTGCCGGTGAGTTCATGAACTTCTACAGCTTATCATACTGCTATCAGCATAACATTTTCTGATTAACCTGATCATATGTATTTCTTTCATATAGGATGGCCACCAGAGAACACACCGTGACCTTCCAGACTTACCCAAAGTTCAAAGTGAAAAAGAGGAACTTTATAGACCCACAAACCCAGATTATACAAACACAGAACCGGCTGACTACATTGACGTTGTTTCAGCACAAACAAAAGATCAGATCTACACAGAACTGGACAGCAATAGACAGAGTCAAGTGTATCAGAGTCTCACAGCTGATTCTCTTCAAGAGTCGATTTATCACACTATTGATCAGACGAAAGACTAAACACCGAATCCTCAGCCAATCAGAATCCTAGTTTCCTCTGACAGCTACAAACATCCAAACGTCATGTGTTGCTTTCACAAAACCAGCTTAAGATGGTATTTTACCTATTAAATAGATACAGAAATAATGCTTAAATGTCTCAGGTATAGATTTGTGAAACAGAAACTGCCCAATAAACTATTGTAAAGTTATAACTCGTACTATTCTGCTTATCACCGGTGTCTGCTTTGCATTTTGAGCTGCTTTTTTCTGCATTGGCATTTTTGTCTTGCTCTCCAGTAAAAATATTAAAACATCCTTAAACCGTTTCTCTGAAAACAAGTTTTATTAGCTTTTACTTAACATTAATCAATCTTTAAAGAAACAAGCAACTGAACCAATTTGCTACACATTTCTTTTAAACAGACAAACACTTTCAATAGTCAAAAACTTACAATGTAATTAAGTATAATATCGCATGTTCCTGTGTAAACCAGTGTAATATGGAAAATGCTACAAATGGCTACATTTTTAGTCATTTTTATATGGTGAAAAGTTCACGTTGACAGAGAAGTTGGTCATATTGAGAAAGTTCAGTAAAATGCATTTGAACTGCCTGCTTTGTACAACTAGCTACAGTCTTAAGTTTGGTTGAGGATTGGTCCGAAATAGTAACAAGGAAGTGAAAGAAAGCCTGCCAGACAGATTCGGTTTTATGCTCTGCACACACCAGAATCAATTAAAAACCATTCGGCATGTGGAAAGCAAGAGTATTTTGTTTCTGCATCTATACAGGTGAGATGTAGCGATCACTTTGCTGGGGAAACTGTCTTTGAAACTCTAGCTTGGCATAGGCTAGTCCTCGTTCAAGTTACTCAAAAGCAAAGCTACAAATGACCTAATCTACTAATAAACTTAATTACTTTTATTGCTATAATATATTGAACAAAAAAATGAGGATCTAATTTATGGCGACAGCAGTTAATACATTTGAACAGATCAATTTACTCTAAATATCACCATTAACATTTTAACATTAAATTATTAGTATTATTATTATTACATATACATTCAATCATATGAACATTTAAATATTAAAATATTAATTTGTATATCACTTAAAAAAATACTTATATACACATTTAAAAAAAACAAATTTTTTGGGGGATCTTTTTTTTAAATGTATAATCCGAACAAACAGATTCAGTAAAAAGACCGGTTCATATGACAGAAAAAATTGAAATAAAATCGAGATTAAAAACCAGCTATTTTCACATCAGTTTGCTTTGCTGTAAAACTGTATATAGTGGAATGACAAATCATCACTCATTGGAAAAAGTGGATTCTTACCTTTAAAAGCGCATTACTGTAACAAGTTAGGCTAATTGTGTTAT
>NW_015507847.1:25615-26733 GCF_001515645.1 Sinocyclocheilus grahami | reverse complement strand
ACATAAAATACCAGATTTTTCACAATAACGATCTAAATCACAACATAGTTATATTTGCTGAAAATTTTAGATTGCATTGTAATTTCAGAGCCGGATTTACATTCAAAATTCGGAAAATCAGAGCGATGCGATTGCCGAATGGAGTTATCTTACGTCTTATTGCATTTTAACATCATTTTAAACTTTAAACTGGCAAAGTTTAAAAACGCATGAACACCAGAAACTTGTGTAAAAATGCAACACTGCAACCTTACGTTAAAAGTAACCGTGATAGACGTGAAAATACAAACAAATAAAATTAAATATCCTTTATGATTGGAATTGGTGAGGTTTACCTTCTACAATCGAATAAACTTGTAATATTTATAAGGAATTACTTCCATGTTCAATTATTCAGCTCTCCAGTGTGATGTCTACGCATAATAAAGAGATCTTTAGCATTAATAAACAAGAAACTTTATCAGTTTGCATGAATGCAGCAGGGAGTCTAACTGTTGGAAAAAAATACATTTGGTCTCCATCTAAAGTTATTTTAAACAATACAATACAATGGGCAATTAGTATTTTATAACCATTGTTACACAGCAGGACTATTGAAATAATATAGTGAAACCTAAAACCTTCATGATGACCAAATAAATAAATAAAACATACATGTCCATTTGTCACAAACCCATGTTATGATTATAATTGAGATAACTATCTGTTTGGCATCATAAACACTGACGTGTATCAGTTATGGGGATTTTTGAGGTGCCACTGAGCCTCATATGGGTTTCAGATGGGATGTGATACAGCATGGTCTTCCTCTTACACTTCTCGTAATGAGTCAGTGTGGGAAGTGAACTCACACACACATACGGGGGTAAATGAATGCCAGCCAAGGTTTCTGTATTTGAGGATAAACTACACACCTTTCACTTTTGTTTTCTGTGCAGAACATCCACAAGAGCAAACCACAGACCTGTTCCCGGAAGAGCCTGGCGGCGAGTTTACGAAACACAGACACACACACAAAAGACACACACACACACAGGGCCGTTTCTAGCCAATTTGACGCCCTAGGCAAAATCCCTATTGCCCCCCCAAATTATATATATATATATATATATATATAT
>NW_015507847.1:11623-25582 GCF_001515645.1 Sinocyclocheilus grahami | reverse complement strand
AAACAGATTCAGTAAAAAGACCGGTTCATATGACAGAAAAAATTGAAATAAAATCGAGATTAAAAACCAGCTATTTTCACATCAGTTTGCTTTGCTGTAAAACTGTATATAGTGGAATGACAAATCATCACTCATTGGAAAAAGTGGATTCTTACCTTTAAAAGCGCATTACTGTAACAAGTTAGGCTAATTGTGTTATTATTGCTAGTTATTCTGCAAATGGTCATCTTGGTCTTAAATTTGCCACTTGCTGGAAATACAGTAACATAGACTGCTGCTTATGTGCTTTATGCCTGCTGTATTATATGAAATATGACTGAATATCTAGAAATACTTTTTAACTGTCATTTAACTTCATTTCCAGCCTGCCTACTGGATACTAGCTGTGTTAAGATCTGATATGAAGGAAAATATGTAACCTTTAAAGTCATTTATCCACCGGACTACAAGACAAACTCCAAGTACTTCGGCAAAACTGATGGTTTCTTCTTCTTTGAGAAACTGGTTCAGACGTCCCATTCCAACCGGTGGGCAAAACACGGGCGATTTGCTCTATTCGACAACACGTCCGCGCACGTCCTCACCGCTGCCATCTTGGGATTGGTTGCAGAGGATTCTGGCAATTATTCGTTCGGTGTGGATATTAAACTGCTGCCTGATCTGACTGGTGATGAAATACAACTGACTGTTATAAGAGGTGAGAATCCTTTAACATCATATAATATCTATTTTTTTCACACAAACATGACTGAATGCAGAAGTGAATGTGGCTGTAGGAACGAATCTCGATAGTTTCACGTCCCTTCTTCTCTGCGCAGGTGAAGCACAGAGACCCACAACTCCAGCAAAAGGTATAACAGAAATGCAGGATCAATCATACAAAAGCTGCTTACACAATATAATAATTATCTCTGCTCAAATGTTGTGTTTTAGTGATTGTCTACAGCACGAGCAGTCCTGCAAATATCACAGCACAGAGCTAGGCCAAGACTAGAGATCAGGGTGAACTGTCTGATCTTGTACAGTCTATCATTTGTTGATTGGTTAATTCTTTCTGTCATTTATTCTGCCTATTTTGCTTGTTCAATCCATCATTTGTTTTCGCATAGTCAGTCTATCATTTGTTCATTCATTCGGTCATTTGCTTTGTCTGTCTTTCCCTCATTGGTTTTTATTAATTTGTTTCATTCATTCATGCATTTTGTCCTCCATTCTGTCTATCGTTCACCCATTCTTTCGCTCAGTAGTTCACTCGTCTGTTATCTGTACTATCTATAGTTTGTACTGTCTATTGTGTGTTCATTTGTTCTCTTGTTCATTCTCACTATCATCTGTTCATCCCATAGTTCATTCTGTCATATATTTATTCCTTCTGTAGTTCACACTGTTTATTGTTTATTCTATATCAATTTTGTTTATTGTTTATACCGTCTTTGATTCTATTCTTTTTGTCATGCATACATTTATTCAATCATTAATTCTGTCTTTTGCTCAATCATTCCACCATTTGTTTATTCGGTTGTTCATTTCAGTGTATTATTTGTTCGTTCATTCTATATTTCGTTCATACTGTTGTTTGTACAGTCTTTTCCACAGAATCTTAGGCCAGGTTCGTGACAGTATTGAGTCTGGTGTGTGTTTGTACACTTCTGGTTGTGTGTCCATTCGTCCTGTTTAAAGTTAATAAATGGGCCACCGCCTGCAAGCTGTCAGGTGAGACGACTGCATAAGACTTTGTCTTTTCTATGCAATCTTCACTCATAGCTTTAACATTTATCATACAACAATGAATAAATGCATCCCCCCCCCTCCAGTTTCTGTGGAAACAACAGGAAGACATCGGCTCAAGTTGTTGTAAGCATGTCGTCGATGGTATCATGTTCACAAGTATCACCATATTATAAAGCTAACTAATGTCCTTACTGATATGAAAGCTTCATTTTTACAGGACGAGTATGTGAAAATGAGCTCAGTCATCCTTACAAACTCACTCAGGGCTCAAAGGTCCAGTTGTCAAGGACTTGCACAGGCCTATACACAGAACCAGCACCCAACACAGATGCCTGCTACATAGATCTCACACAACCAGACTTGGATCAGATCTACACAAAAATGAATCCTGATTTTGTTCAAGAGTCAGTTTATCAGAGTGTTGATTAAACTACTGACTGACTGCAGATGGCTCATTAACAGCCAATTAAAAATCATGTTTTCTTCACGCTCTTCCTGAAACTATTTTTGAGGAACACTTTACAATAAGGTTAATTTTGTTAACATTAGTTAACATGAACTAACAATGAAAAGTACTTCTAAAGCATTAATTAACATTAAGATTTGCTTATTAATTATTACACTCAACGGTTATTTCTGTTAGTATTATTTAATGAACCTGAGCTAACATGTTGTATTTGTGTTAACTAGAGGTAACAAAGATTAATATACTATATATGACCCTGGACAACAAAACCATTCATAAGGGTACATTTAACATACCTGGCAATAAAGCTCATTCTGATTCTGATTCTGATTCTGAAATGATTTTTGGCATAAATAAAAAGACAAATACAATGTATTTTTGGCTATTGCTACAAATATACCTGTGCTACTTATGACTGCTTTTGTGGTCCAGGGTCACATATACTGTAACACATGTGTTGCCCATTGCTAATTAATGCATTAACTAACATTAACTAATTGAACCTTATTGTATAATGTTACCAATTGTCTTCAGTTTGTTATGTGTCAAATTCATCAATAATAAAAAAAAGAGTTGTTGTCTTGAACAAATAAAAGTATCTGGGTGAAAATGTAGATGTTATTTAGCAGTATTGAGACTCAGTGATGGTATAGACGTGTGTGAGTTTAGAGTGACTACAGGTCACGTTACGTCACCATTGCATCACTGCAGATGTCTCAAGAGAATGGCGAGACAAAAAGAGAAGTAAATACTTTGTCTTGCCACGCAGGAGGAAGGCGTCTTTTCAGCATGTGGATTTTTCTAGTTTTCCTCTCCCACATCTCCACAGATGAGTTAGTATTCACTCACTCTTTGTGAGAAAATTAGTATCTAAAGACTAGGGCATGATGACATTTAATATGAATGATTTTTGGACTGACTTGTGCTATTTATTCAGTTATTCATGTGATGTCACATCCTGTCTGGCACTTCCAGTGGAGTCTCTGAATCCTTGATCTGCTCCAGTGGGGGAAAGTGTCACATTTCATTGTTCACATTTCCTAGCTGATGGAAACATCAAATATTTCTGCAGAGACTCTTGTGTGGGTGATAATATTCTCATTCGATTTGAGACGGGAGAGAATCTGACTCGCACAGGTAGATACACTCTGTCTGATGAAGGATAAGACTTCACCGTGATCATCACTGACCTGTGGTTATCAGACTCTGGCACTTACATCTCTGCAGTAGACAGATTTTTAAAGACACTTACAACTATGTAACTCTACATGTGATTGAGGGTAAGTTATGCACCGAATATGTTTCAGAAGTTATTTTAGCGAGTTTTATGGGTCGTTGTTTCCTGTCAGCCGTCTTAGCTAATGAATAGTTGAAGCTGAATTGATGGCGTTTGTGGCATTCAGTGCTCTGGAGTGGTAGATTATTAGGCACATTATTATTGAAGGCACATTTTTTTCTGAAAAAAAAAAAAAGTATAATTAGAGTTGCTGAAATAACCTTTTTAGAGGCAGAACATATTTCTGGTAAGATGAACATATAGATTACCGTTGCTGAAGTATTTCTGAAAAGTTTGCTCATGTGAAGAGTGATTTGCATTCTGGTTCAATTTACAGATAAAATATATTAAGGCAACATTTTTTAAAAGAAGCTTCAAACTACCAGAAAATGACTTTATGGAATTAAAGTCATTTCACTCCAACTTTATTAAGGAAAGCTGCTTTGAAGTTGTGAAAAATGGTATGTAAGACTTGACTAGAAGTGTTTAACAATCTTACTCAGTTCAGACTAACCTATAAGTTTTACCTATGTGTTTCTTAAATGTCTGGAAATATCAGAATTATGGATTATGATAAATATCATAAATAAATATCACCATTTTACTTTTATAACAGCATATTTATGAATTTATGTTTATTTCATCACATAAACTTTCCCACTAATATTTATAATATCCACAGTTTCTGCATTAACACCTGTTCCAACATGTGCATCCAGACCTCCTGCATGAAGAACAACTACAGACATAACCGGTAATTGTCATCCATCCCAATTCATTCTTCCATCCATCCATCTAATATTATTATTATCCCATGCACTTTAACACATGTACTGCCCATTCTTAGTTAATGCATTTACTAACATTAACTAAGTGAAACCTTATTGTGTTACCAGTTTTCATCAGTTTGTCATGTGTTGATTTCATCGATAAGGATAAATCATTGGATTGTTGTCTTGAATTAATAAATGTCTCCGGATGAAAACTGTAAATGTAGATGTTATTTAGCAGTATTGAGACTCAGTGATGGTATAGACATGTGTGTGTGAGTTTAATGTGACTACATGTCATGTTATTTCACCATTGCATCACTGCAATGTCCATCACTAATCAATCTAATCCATCCATCCCAATCAATCCATCAATCCAACTCAATAAATTCATCCATCCCCATCCCTTTTCCAATCCATTCATCCAAATCCATCCAACACAGTCCATCCCCATCCCAATCAATCAATCCATCTAACCCAATCCATCCAACCTAATCCATCCCATTCCAATACATCGTAAAACCATAAATTAATTCATTTATACATTTCTTTTTAGAGAAGATACAGGCATAACAGCTAATGGTCAACCTTCTCAATCTCAACCTAATCCATCCATCCAACCCAATCCATCCCCACTGTAAGGGAAACAGGTCAGTTTAGCTCAAAGGGAATCATTTAAGATTGTATAGGGTATTTGGACAGAATCACTGTTTTACAGCTGATCACTGAGTCGGCCAGCGATTCATTGAACGAGCCGTACAACATCAACTCTGCATGGATATGAATATCAAACATATAGTAAAAACACAATTTATTAGCACAGTAACAAGTTCACCAGTTTAAGACATTAACTTGTAAGCACAAAACACAAGATACTTCTCTTTTCAATATAAATAAGACTAAATAAGAAGAGATAAATCTAAGACAATATAAACTAATCTAATACATAATCACACATTCATAGAAGTTGCAGGAAGCGAGAAAGTGAGGAAAGAATGAGTTTAAGAGAATGAAAGTGTGAAAACCCAAGTTTATAGCAATATGTGCAATTGTATAGACCTGAATAATCATCAATCACTTAATTAATCCTCACATTGAGTTCCTCAGTGAGGTTAAAATTTATGTTAAATGCACCAGTTCAACTAGAATCTGGAGGTTGTACTTGCATTGCCTTTGTGTTAAGGGATTCCTTTTGTTGTCGACATTGCAGAAAGGGGTTTCCCAAGGTTGCTGATTGGATGGAGTAGTCGTTCGTAGTGAAGTCTTGGGCGTTGGCTGAAGTTGCGGAGTCGTGGGCTGGTTGAAGTTTTAGACAGGCACTCGAGGTCGGACTTGGAGACACGGCGTTGCGGCAAAACTTAATTCAGAACATGAAACTCTCAATTGAAAGAAAATAAACTAAAGTAAAAGAATAAATGGATGTAATGAGACTAGATGGTTTTTCTTCTCATCGTGCTTAAGTAGCAGTGGGCGTGCAGGCTGAAGCACGCTGGAACGGCGCTCAAAGGGGCAAAAAGCATGGCTAAAAGACCTAATGCAAAAAGCTAAAAGCTAAAAAGCAAACAAGCTGCGGCTAAAAGCCGACAAGGCAAAAAGTATAATTTGATGGTGTCCTGGGTATTTAAACCGGGCTGTTGGACACATCCCAAATGGTGTCTTGACCAATTCGACATTGTCTTAGCTTGGGGTGTTGCTATGTTTCGCCTCCCAATTAATAAATCAACATGTTATCTTATCAGTCACATGGTCCGAATTTTCCCGCTCTTGCAGAGTATAATTATAGACATGATTTCTATAACAAGAATATAATAAATTTTACAAAGTACTGATTGATATGAGCACGCATTTTCAAACTCAAACATACCCAACATGAATATAAACCTATAAACTATTCAATAGTTATTCAAAAGACATACATAATGAGTGATTAGGACATGATAGTCAAATGTGTGGGTTACATACATAATATGTAGCTATGCATAGAAATTATTAGTTGCTCATAAGTCCTTTTAGCATCATTTTGGTGCATCTACATCTGAAAAGTCAGTCTCTCTGTCGTTCTGTGAACAAAATGACATGTTCTGTGAAGACCAAAGAGGTTAAAAGGTTTCATAAGGAATCTCAGTCTGGTTCTTGTCTTCTAAGTGGGGGAAATGATCAATGTGTTCTTTTGTTTTAATGTTGCACGCTGTTCTGTGAAAGAATTGGTTGGTTAGGCTTGCTTCAGACTGGCTGGTGTTAGGGTATCGTGGACAGATTTATGACATTGTCTCGTTGTCCTGGGCCTCTTTGTGGAATTTGGCTATTTGGGTTGTTTTAACACCAATCTGATCGAATCTTAAATTGTCTGATTATCTCTGATACCCTACAGCATCTCAAACCATAAATAATTCATTAATTTATATATTTCTTTTTAGGGAAGATATATCAGACATAACAGGCAATTGCCATCTATCCCAATCCATCCTTTCGTCCATCCATCCCCCATCCCAACCTAATCTATCCATTCCAATTAACCCATCTAATCCAATCCAATCCAATCAATCAATCTAATTGAATAAATCCATCTATCTGAATCCATCAAAACCAATCTATTGCCAATGCAATCCATCCCCATCCCAAACTATCTATGCAACCCAGTCCATCCCTGTCCCAGTCCATCCATATCTCCCAATCCAACCCTGTCCTAGTCTATCCATCCAACTCAGTCCATCCCCATCCCAATCCAACTCAAAATCACATGTTCATTTGTTTATATATTTATTTTTAGACAATAAGAGAACATCAGTGACGAGGCGGTCGACTGCTAACACTTCAAGTCGTGGCCTAATGGTTAGAGAGTCGGACTCATAACCCAAAGGTTGTGGGTTCGAGTCTCGTACCGGCAGGGATTGTAGGTGGGGGGAGTGAATGTACAGAGCTCTCTCCCACCTTCAATACCATGACAAGGTGCCCTTGAGCAAGGCACCGAACCCCCAACTGCTCCCTGGGCGCCGCAGCATAAATGGCTGCCCACTGCTCTGGGTGTGTGTTCACGGTTTGTGTGTGTTCACTGCTGTGTGTGTGCACTTTGGATGGGATTAGAGCACTAATTCCGAGTATGGGTTACCATACTTGGCCACATGTCACTTCACTTCAGCAGAAATCATGAGCAGATCAGCACTGTTTGGTAAATGAGATTTACACAGTGTGTGTGTGTGTTTGTGTGTGTGTGTCAGATAGGAAGGAAAGAAAAGTTTAATTTGGGTGCTGGTTTCTGAAAAGCTAAAAGCTAAAAAGCAAACAAGCTGCGGCTAAAAGCCGACAAGGCAAAAAGTATAATTTGATGGTGTCCTGGGTATTTAAACCGGGCTGTTGGACACATCCCAAATGGTGTCTTGACCAATTCGACATTGTCTTAGCTTGGGGTGTTGCTATGTTTCGCCTCCCAATTAATAAATCAACATGTTATCTTATCAGTCACATGGTCCGAATTTTCCCGCTCTTGCAGAGTATAATTATAGACATGATTTCTATAACAAGAATATAATAAATTTTACAAAGTACTGATTGATATGAGCACGCATTTTCAAACTCAAACATACCCAACATGAATATAAACCTATAAACTATTCAATAGTTATTCAAAAGACATACATAATGAGTGATTAGGACATGATAGTCAAATGTGTGGGTTACATACATAATATGTAGCTATGCATAGAAATTATTAGTTGCTCATAAGTCCTTTTAGCATCATTTTGGTGCATCTACATCTGAAAAGTCAGTCTCTCTGTCGTTCTGTGAACAAAATGACATGTTCTGTGAAGACCAAAGAGGTTAAAAGGTTTCATAAGGAATCTCAGTCTGGTTCTTGTCTTCTAAGTGGGGGAAATGATCAATGTGTTCTTTTGTTTTAATGTTGCACGCTGTTCTGTGAAAGAATTGGTTGGTTAGGCTTGCTTCAGACTGGCTGGTGTTAGGGTATCGTGGACAGATTTATGACATTGTCTCGTTGTCCTGGGCCTCTTTGTGGAATTTGGCTATTTGGGTTGTTTTAACACCAATCTGATCGAATCTTAAATTGTCTGATTATCTCTGATACCCTACAGCATCTCAAACCATAAATAATTCATTAATTTATATATTTCTTTTTAGGGAAGATATATCAGACATAACAGGCAATTGCCATCTATCCCAATCCATCCTTTCGTCCATCCATCCCCCATCCCAACCTAATCTATCCATTCCAATTAACCCATCTAATCCAATCCAATCCAATCAATCAATCTAATTGAATAAATCCATCTATCTGAATCCATCAAAACCAATCTATTGCCAATGCAATCCATCCCCATCCCAAACTATCTATGCAACCCAGTCCATCCCTGTCCCAGTCCATCCATATCTCCCAATCCAACCCTGTCCTAGTCTATCCATCCAACTCAGTCCATCCCCATCCCAATCCAACTCAAAATCACATGTTCATTTGTTTATATATTTATTTTTAGACAATAAGAGAACATCAGTGACGAGGCGGTCGACTGCTAACACTTCAAGTCGTGGCCTAATGGTTAGAGAGTCGGACTCATAACCCAAAGGTTGTGGGTTCGAGTCTCGTACCGGCAGGGATTGTAGGTGGGGGGAGTGAATGTACAGAGCTCTCTCCCACCTTCAATACCATGACAAGGTGCCCTTGAGCAAGGCACCGAACCCCCAACTGCTCCCTGGGCGCCGCAGCATAAATGGCTGCCCACTGCTCTGGGTGTGTGTTCACGGTTTGTGTGTGTTCACTGCTGTGTGTGTGCACTTTGGATGGGATTAGAGCACTAATTCCGAGTATGGGTTACCATACTTGGCCACATGTCACTTCACTTCAGCAGAAATCATGAGCAGATCAGCACTGTTTGGTAAATGAGATTTACACAGTGTGTGTGTGTGTTTGTGTGTGTGTGTCAGATAGGAAGGAAAGAAAAGTTTAATTTGGGTGCTGGTTTCTGTCCTCAGATCATATGGTTCATGATGGTGCTGGTCTCGGTGCTCTGGTGCTGATTTTTACAGTCGTCCTCTTCATATTTATCAAACTATAAGCAGAAGAATATTTATCAAACTATAAGCAGAAGATTTATCAAACTATAAGCAGAAGAGACGCTCCACCAGTTTGACATCATCTGCACATCAACCTGATTGTCTGATTTATACCACACCGGATGTCACTGCACTAACAGATAGTCTGAACTATTCCTCTGTGCAGTTTATCAAAGAACCCAACTGCAGTGTGAAGACCAGTGAGACATTTGAAATGAACCCGAATGAAGGAGTAGAAACACTTTATTAATCTGTTAAAGCTCAACACCAGTCAGACATCACTAATCTGAACGCAATAATATATTCCATTGTTCATAAAGGACAGTGGATGCGGTTGATTTGACAAGTGCACTTTTAATTTGTTGTTCAAATGTATTTCTGTTGTTGTCATTGCTTTACTGCAGAGGTTCTCAACTCTGGCCCTCGAGGTCCATGTTCCTGCAGAGTTTAGCTCCAACCTTGATCAAACTCACCTGTCTATAACTTTCTAGCAATCCTGAAGCCCTTGATTAGCTTGTTCAGGGGTGTACAAGATGTTTGATAAATTATCAAAATATGCATTTTGCCCCGGAGTAAATATTAGTAAATATTAAATGATTTATAGTTAATTGTCAAGAACAAGAAGCAAAACAAGAGTATTTAAGGCAGTTACATTTTAAAAATAATTATAATTCAATAAGACTACAGAAGCGTTATAATTATATAATATATAGTACCTCTGAGAACTGAATGACAAATTGCTAGTTCTTGTTGCTTGATCGTATGATTATCCCCAAACATTCACAATTTTAAATGATGTATTCTCATTGCATTGTATAACAAGATATAAAAAATAAGCATTTATATTCAAGACACAATTTAAGCTTATTAAATGAAATTGAGTGACAATTATGAAAAGTGCATTTAGAGAAATGTAATGTGATGTTCTCTGCAATTACTATGCAAATACTTTCTGAGGCCACATAAAAGCATAATAACACTGACAAATTGTATGAATTAGATCTGTTCTGATATTTTTTTTTGATATGCACATTAACCTTTAAATGTGTAGATATCATCATGTAGTGAGAAATTTCGTAATAAAAACAGGGAAGGGGAAGGAGAAGTTAAGCATTGCACCATACGCATGTCAGCACAGAAGACGGAAAAAAAATTGTCCGTTTTTAAGGGTTTAATCTAGTCAAAAGTGCCATAAAGTGCCATTAATCCTCATCATGTGGAGCTTTTTTCTTCTTCTTCTCTGGTCCTGCATGCATATTGGTGAGTTATTTTGCCTGTGACAGTTTTAAACTTTTCTAATTTTCCACTTGTCTAATATTTTACAATCAGTAGACAGTATTTATTAATGCAGTAAATGTGATAGTCCTGGCTGATTATGTTTTGTTTTCAGTTGTTGATGGTGCTCCAGAAACAGTCACAGGACACAGAGGAGAGAGAGTTGACATCAGATGCAGCTATAAAGCTGGATATGAATCAAATTCAAAGTATTTTTGTAAAGGCGAGTGTATCTTTGGATTTAGAAACATCATGGTTAAATCAGGATCTCCAGCTGAAGACGAGAGATTCTCTCTGACTGACAACACGACGGCCAGAGTTTTCACCGTCAGCATCACTGATCTGAGAACAGAGGATACAGGACTATACTGGTGTGCTGTGAAGAGGGTTTTAACTACTGATGTCTATTCAGATTTATTGTTGCTGGTTAAACAGGGTAAGACATTAATGTGAATTCTACAAATGGACCTATAGTAGAAATGTACATGAAAACGAGTCAGTAGCTGTAGTAGCTCATGCATGCATGTGACTTTTCTCATTTAGGGTTATCAGTGTGCATTCAGAGTTTTGATACATATGTGTTTTAAAAAGACTACAAATTATGGATACATCAATTTTGTTGGGGTCAAATTGACCCCCCATTGGTTTCCATGCAATTCAACAAAAATTCACCAGAGTCAGAACAGATCAAATTTAAAGGGGTCATATGATGCGATTTCAAGTTTTCCTTTCTCTTTGGAGTGTTACAAGCTGTTCGTGAATAGATAAAATCCCTGAAGTTGCAAAGAATAAAGTCTCAAAACCAAAGAGATATTCTTTATCAAATTTAAGACTCTGCCACACCCCCCATCAAACAATGGTAACAGTAGTCTTAAATAATCTTGTAGGTCTTGTAAAAGAGTGTAAAAATGATAAATTTATCGCTGTCTTAAACTCAAGATAAATGTGCTGTAAAGATAGATTTTTACCCATATTGTTCTGAATATTTTTTTTTTCTTGTAAATACATCTGAAATAAAATGGGGTCATCTTATATTCAGGGTCTAGACTTTTACATGTCAATAATATGCCCGCAACAATAGGTGGCATTAAAAACGAGTGTGCCCCCCAGGACTGAAGCGACCCACTGTTTATTGCGCTACTCTGTTATGCCATCTAGACCAGTTTTTCTCAACTGGTGGGTCGCAAGACAGTTTTGTGTGGGTCAAGGAGTGTGTGGTCAAAGAAACGACAACAGTCATTCCATGTTTTTCTGATGCAAGACGTTTACTTTGAAAGACATGCATGAAATCTGTTTTTAAACCAATGTTTAATAGATTTTAAAACTGGTGGAGATCAGAGACTTAAAGGGATAGTTCACCCAAAAATTATATTTCTGTAATTAATTACTCACCCTCATGTCATTCTAAACCCGTAAGACCTCCGTTCATCTTCGGAACACAAATTAAGATATTTGTCATGCATCCCGAGAGCGCTCTGATCCTCCATAGACAGCAATGTAATTAACACTGTCAACGTCCAGAAACGTAGTAAGGACATCGAAAAATAATCCGTGACATCAGGGTTCAACCGTAATTTTGCGAAGCTATGAGAATACTTTTTGTGTGCAAAGAAAACAAAAATAACGACTTTATTCAACAATTCGTCTCCT
Source organism: Sinocyclocheilus grahami (assembly GCF_001515645.1). Taxonomy (NCBI): domain Eukaryota; kingdom Metazoa; phylum Chordata; class Actinopteri; order Cypriniformes; family Cyprinidae; genus Sinocyclocheilus; species Sinocyclocheilus grahami. The sequence continues at coordinate 13,347 of NW_015507847.1, read as the reverse complement.
CCACATCACCCTAGCGCCATTTTGGAGAGTATCCACTGAACGCAATCAACATATGCTGTTCTATGTCAGCGCCACGCAGTCTGTTATTAAATAAAGTCGTTATTTATTTTATCTTCGCGTACAAAAAGTATTCTGGTAGCTTCGTAAAATTACGGTGGAACCCCTGATGTCACAGGGATTATTTTATCGATCTCCTTGCTACGTTTCTGGACGTTGATCGTGTTAATTACATTGCTGTCTATGGGAGGGACAGAGAGCTCTCGGGATGCATCACAAATATCTTAATTTGTGTTCCGAAGATGAACGAAGGTTTTACGGGTTTGGAACAACATGAGGGTGAGTAATTTTCATTTTTGGGTGAACTATCCTATATAGTTAACTATATAGTTACAACTGACATTTAACATTATAATCCTCTGAATGCACACACTACACATTTCAGCCCGACTGCGAAACCACACACCTGCCGATTGTAGTATCATTTTCACAGTGAGACAAGATCTCACGGAGACACAAGATCAAGCATGACTTGTGAAGAAAAACCAAATGGAGGGTGATCAATGTCTTCAGCTGGTTCTCTTGGAGTGAGTTTTGTTTTATAGGAAGAAAAAGCAGAGAAAATACAAATATGATCTTTCTTAATACTCCACTGTTTTGGCATGTTTGTGGCTGGCGAGTTTCAGCTGTAGAAGCAGGCAACATCTGGTTGGTCTCTTATTGGCTATTGTGGGTATCACGTCAGAGGCAGCCCGATCAAAAGTCGTAAACATCAAACATGATAGACATTTACGATTTTGGATTGTGCGGGTTCTGACGCAATCGGAAGCAATAAGATAACAATAATGACACCAGACACAAGGATTTTTTTTTGACAAAAAGTAAATCGGGCTCGAATCGGGCCACACCCAAGAGAGAACAATGCATTCCAGATTCAATATCTGTGGTCAGATAAGATGTTGTCGGGCTTTATCTCAGTGTCATTATTTGAACGTTATTAGTATTATGAAATAACACTCTCTGAGTTGAGTTTTTCTCTCACCTCAGAAAAACAAACTTTCTTCTTCTCTCAGTCATTATACTGTGCTCATTGTATACACTCTTCAATTGCATGCACTAATGCAGAGTGTATCACTTATTATAAATAAATAAATAAAAAAAAAGTAAAAGCATGCAGTGTTAGGTTGGAATTTATTAGGTAATTATCATAATTATGTTAGAAAATTATGAAATTACCTACTAGAATAGATTTGGTCTTTAAAAAGCCCTTTCCCAAAAGGTACATCTTATCAATGAAGAAATATGTTTTTTTTGTTTTTTTTTTGCAGATGTTAGCATATGCTAAAATGTGTTATTTCCAATTGTCCATGAGAGGTCAGTATGGAGAGGAATGAGCTGGTGAAACCCACTGTGGTTGCACTGAAGAAAACTAGCTAATTTCCTTTGGCATTAAAGGCCCAGTTTTACTTCAGTACTTTTATTCAGGCAGAAAGGAATAGGTTTCATGAAGTATGTGTTTTTCATTAAAAAAAAAAGATTTAAAGTATATGCATATAAAAACACAAAATTGTCATGAATGTCTATATGTAGCATTCTGCAAAGCCACTGCATTGCAAGGAAACTGATTGTGGTCAGTGTACAGCGGGACATTTAATAGCTGATTTCCTGATTACCACCGAGACGCATTTTCTCACAATGCCCCTCAACATCATACACACATACAGATA
>NW_015507847.1:10539-11273 GCF_001515645.1 Sinocyclocheilus grahami | reverse complement strand
TGTGTGTGTGTGTGTGTGTGTGTGTGTGTGTAGTGAGCAGTTCACAGTGTGTGGATATTACAGCAACAGGAACAGAGGGAGAACAAGTGCTCATTGTGTGTCCTTATGCTAAAGGATATGAAAAAGCTTACAAAGGCTTTTACAAAGGAAATTACAAAGATTATGACGTTATACTACAATCTAATGGAGGAGAGACCTCAGTCAGTGGCAGATTCTCACTGCGGGACAATGGCAAGATGAGATCATTGACAGTGACCATCAGAAACCAGAGGATGGAAGATGCTGGATGGTACATATGTCGAGCTGGATATGGATACATTAAACAAATCCATCTAAATGTGATCACAGGTGTGGTGAACAATAGTAAACAACAATCTGTTTCGTCCACTGTGCTTAATGCTGTGATCAATGATCATTTTATTAATATATGTGTTTCGTTTGAATGGTGTGATGATTCTCCTTGTTTTTCAGCTCCTCAGAGGCCAAGACCTGTCCAGATCTTCACCTCCACCATTCATCCAGGTACTAGATATTCATTACTACATATTCAATACTGTGTCAGTATAACAGCACAATCTATATTTCCCTTCAGATCGAACGATCAGCTCATTTTCAAACACGCCGCCCCATTTGAGCAGATCAGAATTGAACCCACAATCCAGCTCCATCACGATCACAGATCATCACATCTCCTCACCAGGTCAGATCAGCTTCTGCCCTTCCTCTCTCAGTAA
>NW_015507847.1:8680-9530 GCF_001515645.1 Sinocyclocheilus grahami | reverse complement strand
CAGGGCGATATGGCTGCTGGCGTACACTCTGTTTCTTTTTGAAACTTGGCACAAACAGGATGATGGCTCCAATTTAATCAGCTGAGCCAAGCAGGCTTTGGACTCTTCGGACTCCCGCGGCCTACTACTGCGGTCTGGCCAGCCTTTGAAAACACAGTCATTCTAGCTGCAATGTTGTTTTGCGCTATGCACATACAAGGGCTGTCTGAAAAGTATCCAGCCATGTAATATGAAAAATAGAAACATTTATTAAAGAAGATACAATTTAAAAGAAACATTGTACATAGGACAATGACGCCTCAGTCCCCTTCAAAAGTTATTTTAGTTTTGGGGAAAGCCAGAAATCGCAGGGCACTGAATCTCTGCTGAGTCACCTGGGTGAATTTATATTTGACCAAAAAACAGGCCTTGTGTACTTTCTTGTCTTTCTTGTCTTTTATAAACATTTTATTGCAGGACTGCTTTTAATTAATTGTTTGTTGTTGTTGTTGTTTTTATGTTTAATCAATATGTTTTATTCCTAGCTGTTTTTGTTTTGTTTTTTTGTTTTAAATTGTTTTGTGTTTGCTTATGTTTTAAAGTGCTTTGAGAAAGTAACTCAAAGGTGCTGTACAAAATGAATGTATTTATTATTATTATTGCATGACAAATATGTTGATATTTCTTGTGTAAATATCTTTCATTTAATTCTGTGAACCAACTGGTTTATGTTATGTTTTGTATTTTCAGATTTATTCGTCGTCGTCATCATCACTGCAGGAGGTTTGGTTTTGCTCCTGATCTCTGCTGTATTGCTTGTTGTGGCCGTATGGAAGAAAAAGACTTGTGGTAATAATGAATGAATCAATAA
>NW_015507847.1:1886-2633 GCF_001515645.1 Sinocyclocheilus grahami | reverse complement strand
TATATATATATATATATATATATATATATATATATATAATTGAACAAAAATATATTACATTGATTTTACTGGGGTGAAAAAAAAGTTACATTTTAGGTGTCCGGTCACTTTTGACCATGAAGATCACAAGTGTGACCCCAAGTGAGGATCACCAGAGGGCTAATCAAAGCAATGACATCATCAAGCCACTGACTGGCTGATGACATCACAAGACAACAATCCGTCTCAAACCTTCACTGTGGCTGTGAAAATATGAAATATTTGCAACTGAAATGTTGCAAATAAAAAAAAATAATAATTAAAAAAGACATATTTTGTCAAGAGACAGGATGAATGGTAATCAGTGGAAAATATCGGATTCCGATAGAATTTAATCAGTTATTGAACATGGATGGTTCAAAACGTATTCAAAATATTTTGAAATTGGATTACATCACAAAATCCAATCATTTTTATTTTTATTTTTTATCTAGATCATACCATCAGTGTTTTCCCAGATGTTTCAGTAAGATTGAGATACCTTTGATCAAGAAAAAAAAATTACACTATTTGTATCATGCAATGAGTACACAGATTTATATTTTTATTTTGCTTTTGACTAATTTAACCATTCTAGTAGAAGCAGACATTAGGCTACCTATAATAATCCATAAATACTGCCCAAAACAGCTTTCGGTATCAAACAAAAATAATCATTATTCATCTTCAGGTCATTGATCACTGTATATTAATCATCAGAGATGAACC
>NW_015507847.1:0-837 GCF_001515645.1 Sinocyclocheilus grahami | reverse complement strand
CTACCCGGACAACTGCCTCTGCACGTTCTACCAGGTTGGACTTAATGCCACCACACGAGCGCAGCTGCCCGGGGAAGGTCCTTGAGAGAGCTTCACCACCTTCGTCGAGTGGGTGCTGGTGTCCTGCAAGTCCCAGCTAACCTTGGGCATCGCTGACGACGACACCAGCCCCACTCAGAACCCTGAGCCCAGCCCACCATCTCCCCACGGTACGGAGCATAAGCCTGAGCCCACCGATGACGGAGAGCCATTTCCTGCCACGATCCAGGAGCCGGAGTGAAGCCCGGCAGCTAAGAAGAGGATCACCTCTGAGGTTGAGCCCAACACGTCAGACCAGGTGCGAGAGCAGGCGACAGTACCCACCACGAGGGAGCATGCCGTGGATGGTGTGAGCGCGGAGAGGAGCTCTGCCCCCTGCATCATGGCTGAGGGTAAGCGGACTATGGAGGGAATTCAGGGCCAAAATGAGGAGGAGAGACAGCGGAATCCCCAGTTCAGCCCAGGAAGGGCTCCTGATGTTTTGTTTAGCCCAGGAAGGGCTCCTGATCCCCAGTTCAGCCCAGGAAGGGTTCCTGATTTCTCGTTAAGCCCAGGAAGGGCTCCTGAGCCCCAGTTCAGCCCAGGAAGGGCTCCTGATCCCCAGTCCAGCCCAGGAAGGGCTTCTGATGTTTCGTTTAGCCCAGGAAGGGCTCCTGATCCCCAGTCCAGCCCAGGAAGGGCTTCTGATGTTTCGTTTAGCCCAGGAAGGGCTCCTGATCCCCAGTCCAGCCCACCAGCCCAAGCTGATGTTCTGTTTAGCTGAGGAAAGGATTCTGATGTTCCGTTTAGCCCAGGAAG
>NW_015507846.1:23625-41370 GCF_001515645.1 Sinocyclocheilus grahami | reverse complement strand
GTTTGAGGCTTTCATGAAATTGTGTCGATAAACGGTTCATTACTCAAAGCTTTTAATGTCTACACCTTCCCCAACCCTAAACCTACCCCTTACAATAATGCAAATATGGTATTTATTGTTGTTCAGCGTTGGACCAAAGGCAAGTGCATTTAATAATCAAATGGCGATACACATTCAATTTCTCAAGAGCAATACATGTATACACAGAGGAAAGCCTTACTACTAGCAGGGAGACCGTGCCGAATTAGACCACTTCAAGCTGTTGTGGTCACGCCGTGACAGTGCTCGTGTCCATTGTAGACATCCGTCACAGTGTTGAAAACCTGTGGAATTGGGCTACTTTATCACTGTTGCTGTAGGTTGTTTTTCATGTCCGCGGGTTGAAGCGAACCCAATAACGTGTATTTTAACCCCCGGAACGCGATTTTTACCGGGGAACCCCTTTTGAAACGCGGATAGTTTGGGCTAGTTTTGAGTCGCAATTGGGCGGGTTTTGTTGTGGAAACCTGGCAACCCTTTCCCTCAAGCAGGTAACGTTATTATTGCTAACATAGCGGACTCATTGAAAAATACATTGGCATCATGTATTAAAGAGAAAATAATCACTTCATCCGATGTTTAAGTGAATAAAATGCCTTATTCCTTGACAGCCTTACTTACTGGAGTTCCACAACTAATGACTTCTCTCTCACCAGACTTGTGTGTGTAGGTCAGGGTTGCCAGGTTTTCACGACAAAACCAGCACAATTGCTACTCAAAACTAGCCCTAAACTAGCCCAGTCATGTTTCAAGGGGGATCCCCCAGTAAAAATCACATTCCGGTGGGGTAAAATACACGTTTTTGGTGGGGTTCCCCTGGTAAAATTGGCTTTTTAGGGGTTGAATATCACGTTATTGGGGTCGCTTAAACCCGCGAACATGAAAAACAACCCGCGGCAACAGTGTTAAAGTAGCCCAATTCCGAGGGAAAACTGCAGACTTGGCAACACTGGTGTAGGTGATGTAAAAGAGGAAAGCAGGCATTTGGACCAAAGCACTGTGAGGCAAGGGAGGGGGAGACTCAAAATGTTTCTAAACTTAAAACGCATTTTTGCCCCGTTTGTGTTGTTTTATTAGTTACACAATTATTTAAAGTATCAAACATTGTTATTTACAATACACCAATTTGTGAACTGATGACAGCTGTCCGCTCCTTTCAGAGGAAACTTGAGGTGTTCAAGGAAGACCTGCAGGGAGACTGTGCACACTTCCCAGCAGTGCAGGAACAGATTCAGGGACAGAGAGATGTATCTTCTTTTGTTGACTTTATTGATAAGCTGATTGTAAACTTCAGCAACCGTTTTGACAGCTTCAGCTTTGGACAGCAGCTCACCATGTTCATTCAGAACCCATTTCTCATCACAGATGTCAGGGGGTTCTCAAAGGAAGTCACACAGCACTTTAAATGGGTAAATGCTGGGCCTCTCCAGATGCAATTGGTTGATCTCCAAGCAAATGTGGCCCTGAAAGAGCAGTTTGTAAGAACTGACCCTTCCACTTTCTGGCTCCAAATGGTCCCTGAGACAGCTTTCCCAGGTCTGAGGAAAGTAGCCCTATACATCTTGACCATGTTTGGCTCCACATACAACTGCGAGGCAGCTTTCTCCACAATGAACATAATCAAAACTAAATATCGTTCCAGGCTCACCAATGAGCACCTCCACATGTGTATGAGAATGGCTCTGACTCCATTCAAGCCCAGGTTTAAAATCCTGGCAAGACAAGCTAGAGCTCAATTCTCTCACTGAGCAAAAAAAAAGTGGGGGAATGGGATATAAGAGGGGAAGAGAGTGATACTTTAAAACTGTTCCAATTGTTAGGATGTGTTGAGATTTATTATCTGTAAAATTGGTTGAGACTGTTGAGTCAAGATGTAAAACAGAAAAGGGGAAATTCAAGCTTTTTCTCCATTTATTTTATTTTTCTGAAGTTAAGCACTTTATTTGAACATACACAATTTTCACATTTTATTTATTTTATCTTATTTTGAAATGCAGCCATACATTTATTTAGTCATACATATATGTTCAGTTCTATGTTACATGACAATAAATATTGTCAAAAGTTTTTGAATTGTACTGAATTAATTTGATTTGACAGTCAGGTATTGATTACATGCAAATGTTGATAGAACTACTAGGCTACTAAAATATATATCACACTAATAAGTTAGACATTATGATCTTCCGGACCTTTGCTTCAAGAAATTTTCTCTAACTGGACCTCTTTAAATTTTAGTTGAATACCCCTGCCCTACATGTACTGTGATTTATCTAGATTCCCTGAATCTTTTCACAATATTATGTATGGTACTTGGTGAAAGACCTAAATTCTCTGCAATTTTGCATTGCAAAATGTGATTTTAGATTTTATTGATACTTCTCTCGTGAAATTTGGCACTAAGTGACTGAGATGCTCCTTTTATACTAGTGATGGGAAACTGAGGCTTTCTAAAGCGTTTGAGGCTTTCATGAAATTGTGTCGATAAACGGTTCATTACTCAAAGCTTTTAATGTCTACACCTTCCCCAACCCTAAACCTACCCCTTACAATAATGCAAATATGGTATTTATTGTTGTTCAGCGTTGGACCAAAGGCAAGTGCATTTAATAATCAAATGGCGATAAACATTAAATTTCTCAAGAGCAATACATGTATACACAGAGGAAAGCCTTACTACTAGCAGGGAGACCGTGCCGAATTAGACCACTTCAAGCTGTTGTGGTCACGCCGTGACAGTGCTCGTGTCCATTGTAGACATCCGTCACAGTGTTGAAAACCTGTGGAATTGGGCTACTTTATCACTGTTGCTGTAGGTTGTTTTTCATGTCCGCGGGTTGAAGCGAACCCAATAACGTGTATTTTAACCCCCGGAACGCGATTTTTACCGGGGAACCCCTTTTGAAACGCGGATAGTTTGGGCTAGTTTTGAGTCGCAATTGGGCGGGTTTTGTTGTGGAAACCTGGCAACCCTTTCCCTCAAGCAGGTAACGTTATTATTGCTAACATAGCGGACTCATTGAAAAATACATTGGCATCATGTATTAAAGAGAAAATAATCACTTCATCCGATATTTAAGTGAATAAAATGCCTTATTCCTTGACAGCCTTACTTACTGGAGTTCCACAACTAATGACTTCTCTCTCACCAGACTTGTGTGTGTAGGTCAGGGTTGCCAGGTTTTCACGACAAAACCAGCACAATTGCTACTCAAAACTAGCCCTAAACTAGCCCAGTCATGTTTCAAGGGGGATCCCCCAGTAAAAATCACATTCCGGTGGGGTAAAATACACGTTTTTGGTGGGGTTCCCCTGGTAAAATTGGCTTTTTAGGGGTTGAATATCACGTTATTGGGGTCGCTTAAACCCGCGAACATGAAAAACAACCCGCGGCAACAGTGTTAAAGTAGCCCAATTCCGAGGGAAAACTGCAGACTTGGCAACACTGGTGTAGGTGATGTAAAAGAGGAAAGCAGGCATTTGGACCAAAGCACTGTGAGGCAAGGGAGGGGGAGACTCAAAATGTTTCTAAACTTAAAACGCATTTTTGCCCCGTTTGTGTTGTTTTATTAGTTACACAATTATTTAAAGTATCAAACATTGTTATTTACAATACACAGCGTGGTTTTAATCATAATTTTAGGGGGGGACAACCCTCCAATAATAAATGGAAAAAAATGGGAACAGGTGTGTAACTCAGAAATATGCAACACTATGAATCCCTCAAGAACAACAACAAAAATGAATTAGTTTTCAGTACATATGTAAAATAAGCTACAAGTTACAAAACACATGCAAACAAGTTAATGAAATGTATAATTCCTTTTAGCACTCCGCTTCGCGTCGTACCTAACAACGCCCCTTAGCTGTTATAAATTCACTGTAAACCACGGCTTCACTGGGCTTTATTATACCCCAGGCCACATTATATTATTAATGACCTGTCTGCTGTAAAATAATAATGAACCATAATGAATTCATTCTTTTGATGCTTGGAAGAGCAACTACTCAGAATACTCCAACTCTTCAACAAGGAAGCGCTCATTTTTTAAAAGACTTTGGTAAAGTTTATCTTTCAGTTTAGTTGTCGTGAGAAAGTTCAGAAGCTTTCTCATTTTGTCTTGCGGTGTTTCTGAGTTTAAGATGGTTAGGTATTTTTCGTCGCCGATCAGAGGTTTCATGTCGTCTGCGATGGGCTCCACCAGTGAGACCCGTCTGATCAACTCTGTCCTGTGCTTCTCCACAAACTCAGCGCCTGCATGAACAACATATTTAATGAAGAATCTGCATAGAAACAGCCTGATCTATTTCCATCATTTTTACCTTCACCACTTTTGCATCTTTCTTGTTTCTGTGCCGTGTCAGTCTCTGCAGACCCATGACCTGGGTAAAGATTAAACAATAAATCAATATAATAAATTCATTAAAAGTATTACGTCTGCTAGGGGTAAGACGCAATAAAAATAATAAAGACTCATCTCATCAAGCCAAAAAACTTCATACATTGAAGGTGTAGATTTATTTAAGAGATGAGGAGATGGAGTGGTACAGGGCTTCAGAGAGACCCAAGGCCCAAAACAACAAATAAAGTCAGTCTAGAAAATTAATCAACGTAATTAACCTAACAAAATAAAATAAAAATACAAAGATACCTAACTACTCTTAACAAAAACAGAGAGAACAGATTACTAAAGGGCAGGTCTCTCCTACACTGACCACATAATAAGTAAGAAACAACTATAATAAACACTTTGATCAGGAGGCTGACGAAGAGTCTGGAACAGCAATTCCCGAGGGGGAACACTTTTTGAAAATGTCCCCTTCAGCTTAATGAACAAAAGTTCATCATTTGCATGTGTTTTTACATTGTTGCCAAGTTAAACATTTAATTGATTTTAACCAGTTATGCTGTAGGCCTAAGTAACCGAGCCTAACCAAGATTTTCTGTTTGTTTAAAAACCGGCCATCATTATATGAATAGTTTAATGTTTATGCAAACAAAAGGTGCATAGTGCTGCTAATTGTATTTGTTGTTTGTTGGTTTTTGACATAAAACTCATGATTTCATTGTGTGTATGAGTAGCTACTTGTTGCACTTTGTGACTTTTTTTTACTTCATAAACAAAAAAGTGCGACATTTGACAAAATATGATTTCTTGATGATTTGATATTTTATAATAGTGGTTTTATAATTTCTAAATATTAAGCAACAAGTAGAGATAAATGACTGATGAGCCAATAAGTGCTCCTCTCATGCCATCTACTAGTTATAGTGCTAATTTGAAGTTTTTTTTGTTTTGTTTTTGTTTCCCCATAAGTGTATACCACAAAGTTTATTTTGGTTATCCCATTAAAAATGGGGTGGTTTTGTTATGCTTTCACGATGTTTCTCATATGCAACAAAAATGGCAGCGCTTGAGTTGGACAATGCGATTGTCACACCAATGCAACCGCTCACAAAATGTAGTTACACCGGCAGAAAAAAATGGTCGCAGTCTGGTCCCCTGTCATTTATTAATTGCAATGTTACATGTGTCGAAAACTATAAACAATAACAATTTTCCCTAAATTATGTTAATACTAATTTCCTGAAAATAATTTTTTTCTTTGTGTTGTTTTCATTTTGATAATCCATTGCATATTAAAGTGGTACTAAAACTGACTAACACTCAGTTTGGTCCCCCCACCTGTCAGACCAGCATCGTGCCCCTGAACTGTGCGACCGAGCCGAAGTCTCATCAGCTCACTTGTGGATGGCAGAAGAGGCGTTTCAAAACGAGCGCGAGCTGAGTGTCCCATATTCTCTAACAGGCGGCGCATCCATTGAAAAATTAGCGAGGATCTATTCACTGAAAAGACACACAAAGAGAATAGGAAGAACATACAAATAATAACAACAACACAACTCGTAATATGTAACAAAATTATTGTCCAGGCTTTTGGAATTACATAAGAAAGTGTAGGCTGCACTTTCAAAAACTGCATATTGAAATGTATATGTACGCATAGATTACTCAGATAAACATCAGTTTTGGCCAAATTCTAGGAAAGCCTTTATTTTATCCTTCATCATGAAAGCAATACCAGAATGCCCCATAATCGCAGACCAGATGAGAATGCAATGTTTTAAACAAGATGGCAGACGGTGCATTTAACATTAGGTAAAACTGAAAGTACATATAGTGGCTAAAGACACAAAAAAAATAATAATACCGTATTGACCCGAATATAAGATGACCCTGATTATAAGACGATCCCCCTTTTCAAGATGTATCTTTTGTAAAAAGGCTGTTTGAAAATCAAATCTTGTGTTTTAAGAAGAAAAAAAAATTATTTTCATATGGCATATTTTTCCTTTTTTTCTTTTTTTTGATAGTATGGTCAATAAAAATATACACTTCTGGCCTACCATAAAAAAATAACAGGTAGCCCATCTGAATTATATAACAAATAGGCTATCCATCTCATAGTAGCCTAGCAAAATTGAATTGTTATTGTATTATTGTATATTATTGTAGTCTTCCAATCTGGGTACTGTCTTATGCTTTAAAATCACTTACAGAGGAAGTTTGGTCCCATCAGGCTAACATGACAGTCCCGACTCATGCCCAAGTGGCAACGTCCCGCTCGCTCTCATGAAACCAACACGGAAGTGACTTAAACTCTAATTCATCGACTGGCCGCTAGAGGCTGGCTCCCATAGACTCCCCATGTTAAAATGCCCAACTTCACAGCAGAAAAAAAATGTTTACAGCCTGGTTCAAAAAATTATTTTGGTCTATATAGCTAATTTTGCCCTTCATGACAACTGTGAGGGGGGGTGACATTTTTTTATAACTTAAAATTCTGCATAATTAAGGGCGTGGCCACTTGAGTGGCAGGTGGATTGCCGCTGCAGTCGCCGCCGTCGAGCTCGGTGGGCGTGGTTTCAGCAACCAGCTCCCGCCTCTTTGCCCATTTTCGATGATCTGGGAGTGACGCGCTGCCAAGATGGCGACGGCCGACTCCGCCCACTTTGAGCTTTGAGCTCTTTAGAAACCTACGGGTGACGTCACGGACACTACGTCCGTGTTTTTTTTACAATCTATGCTCATGCCACTGTAAGCTTTTCTTTTTCTTTTGTTTTCACTCACGATCTTTTAACAACATTACAACACACATTTCATTACGTATTCCTTGGCACGCTCGTTTTACTTTGTTTACACCTATTGTTGTGGGTGTATTATTGACATGTCAAAGTCTAGACCCTGAATACAATACGACCCATTTTTTGGTATTTCCAAGAAAGAAAGAAAAACCATCGTCTTATATTCAGGTCAATATGGTATATTTAACTTTGCAGAACAGTACGGAACATTTAGGCTACCGGTCACTGAATTAACTAGTCATTGTGACTTACTGGTTGAAGAGGTCGCCTGCCGCCATTCAGCTGAAATGAGGCCAAAAATACCTACATTAACTGTATTAAATATTATTCTAACTGCAGAACAACAGTAAAACACTTGCTTGAATTTATAGCATGTATATGTGTATTCATGTTTATAGTTCATATATTGAGATTGTAATGCCACTTACATGCTGAACTGTCTATGTTGAATTCATCTGAAAGAACACAGACAAAAAAATTAAATATACAAGATTAACAGCTGATCTGCAGAGAGATTTGCAAGTTAGTGTGGGTTGTTTACCTGATTCGATATTAACTTCCCATATCTGTTGGCCCTCTTTTGTCATTATACAGAGTTCAATTGGTTCATTTGCATCTTGAATGTGTAAATCAAAGAAGTTGGTCTTGTTGGGTGTCAGTTTTAAACTCTGGCAAGAAGAGAATTTAAATATTTTAGAAAGAGGCAGCATGTAAGTCTGGATAATTTTCTAGCCAAAAAAAGGCAAACTTTTTCCAGGTACCGAAGGTTTGATTTTGGAGCCACCAGATGTCTTCAGGGTGTAACTGTCATCGATTTTAAGGGCTTCATCTGGAGTTGGTTTTAAAATCTCCATATTATTTGTCTCCTTCTCCTCCACTTTCTAACAGTGTTAGACATAATTATTTGTTACTTAAACATGTACTTAAAGAAGTAGTGTTACAGTTGCTTTCTGCAAAAGCAAAAATATAAATATACTTATATTGTCCATACAATTTGTTATATTCCAAGTCATCTGAAGCCATACAACACCTGTAAAATCTCAAATACTGAAACCTGTTGAGTGGTATATTTAACTTATAATCATAGAGGTTCATACATGTATCATACACATTCCAGATTGATTTATGTAATTATTTATTTAGCTTTGAAATTAATAGGCTAAATGGCTTCAAAAGACTTGAAAACATAGCATCCTTTATATTCTGTATATGTCTTGTTTGCTTTTGTTGTGTGAAAAGAGGGGCCTGAGGGAATACTATAATGGCAAGATTTTAATTAGCCCTTCAGAAGAGTTTGGTTATTGTCTCTTTCAAATAAAATCATCCAATAAGTAGCTGGGTATTATTCTGCAATTGTAAGTAAATGAATGTCAAAATACGTGGTCACATGGTACACTGTCATATCATTGTTAAAGTTGTGAAAGCTTATCATTAGATTTTACCTTCTTAAGTCTTTTATCCTTTAAAATCAGGTACACATGAAGGTTGTCCTTTATATTCTGTATATGTCTTGTTTGCTTTTGTTGTGTGAAAAGAGGGGCCTGAGGGAATACTATAATGGCAAGATTTTAATTAGCCCTTCAGAAGAGTTTGGTTATTGTCTCTTGCAAATAAAATCATCCAATAAGTAGCTGGTTATTATTCTGCAATTGTAAGTAAATGAATGTCAAAATACGTGGTCACATGGTACACTGTCATATCATTGTTAAAGTTGTGAAAGCTTATCATTAGATTTTACCTTCTTAAGTCTTTTATCCTTTAAAATCAGGTACACATGAAGGTTAAGAGGAGATATTCTGTTGCGATAAATCAAAGTTTCACAGTGAAATTTCATGGTGAGGTACTGTTGCACCTCTACAACAATTGCCAAGAATGAGAAGGTGGGATTGAGAAGCTTGGCATGGAATCTGCTTAATTCACATCTTTCCAATGAAACAGTGCCGTCCTTTACATGAAGAGCTTTCACTGCATCATCTGAGGAAGATTCAAAATCTGTGGACAGTAATGCAATTTAAGTTACATAGAACAAGAGCTCATATGTCTGGCTTGAAAGGTTTACACAAATGTTGAAATAATTGGATCTGAAGTGAGATATGCCTTACACATACATACCTACACAGGCAAAGTGAGGTAGCTGAATTTCCTCCAGTGTGCCAGAGGTTACAGTGATGTCCATCAAAGGTCCACATGGTTTGTATTTCTTCATAATATCTTTACTGAGTGATTTCCAGTCAACAAACCGATACTCCAAACTGACGTCACTGTCAGACCGCCAGCGGATGCCAGTCTCTGAACATTCATGCTGCCCTTCAGAGGAGCTGACACTGAAAAACACAAATATAACACTGATAAAGATGCTCTCAGAATATGTGATATTATATATGTAATGTTACAAGTATGTAATATTTAATAAATATTTATCTCTGTACCTGTACTTGATATGTGCGTCAGTTGTGTCCTCTGAAGGTATTTTAACTTCCCATTCAGAATCATCCTGAGAGGGAGAAAAATAATAATTAATCGAATAAAGAAATTAAAAGTAACCGAAATATAGATAAAAGCTTTGTTTCAATAGAATTTTGAAACGTTCTCTGTCAAAAAATCAACAAATATTCTGATTCTTCATAGGGATGGGCGTATCGATCCTGAAGTAGGCTATATATATATATATATATATATATATATATATATATATATATATATATATAAATATATATACACACACTGGTGCAAATATCATTGCAAATATTTGAAATACTCAAGTAAAAAAAAAAAGTCAATACTAAGGTGTGTTTTATTTACCAGTGATTTTATTTATTTAATGTCAAAATAGGTGGTCACATGGTGTGATTGTCTTCGATGAAAGCTGCCAGGTTCGCGATCCTGCTTGGTCCGGCCCCCTCTGTTATCCTGGGGATCGCAAGTGGATTTAGCGGAGGGATCCGAGACTGGCTCGTCCTTATCTTGGTCCTCACCGGCTACATCCACAGCTCCCTCTCAGGGATCGGAAGCCCGCTCCGTGGTTTCTTCCCCCCGGAGAGAAAACCAGAAGCTTTATCTGTCTTCCTCCGAGGAGGCTAACGTGATGAGCGTCGACACAGAGGAGACTGTGGACTCGCCATCACAGTCCCTCGCGTATGAGGAGCTTGTGGAGCTAGTGACTCGCGCTGTAGCCAAACTGAACATCGAATGGCCAGCCAAGAAACAGGACGCTCGTCCCAAAAGTAAACTGGACGAGTGCTTCCTGAAAGCCAGATCACAGCCTTCATGACAGGGCCTTTCTGTTTTTCCCCAATCTTCATTCTGAGGTTTCAAGATCGTGGGAGAAACCATATTCGTCCCAACTCTTCAGCCCTTCCGTCTCTTATTATTCCAACATTATGGGGCTGAATGAGAAAGGATAGGGGCAATGTCGGCAGTGGAGCAGACTCTCGTGAGCTATCTCTCCCCATCCTCAGCATCATCCCTGAAGGCCCCGAAGTTTACAGGTGTACCAGGCCGACCTGCTAAAAGACCTGGATGAGAGGGGGGATGAGGAATCCGACATAGTTGCCAAACTACGTCGGGCCACAGACCTGTCACTTCGGGCCACCAAGGAAACGGCCAGAGCCATCGGCCACTCCACAGCAGTCGGGGTCGGGGTCTTCGAAGCAGAAAGCAGATCTGCGGACCGTTATTTTGACTAAGAAGGCCTCGGCCAAGCAGCCCTGACAGAACCATCATCAGGGCCCTGAGGACAGCACCCCTAGGGAGGAGAGGTACACACATCAGTATATGGTGCCAGATCCTCCTCAGTGCCCTCAGGGAGATTCACTGATGCCCCTGCCACCCCTGGTGCTTCAGGGCTCAATGAGCTCCGACGAGTGAATTTCCCAGCTGCCGCCTGTCGATGGTACGACATGGGAAAGCTTGAGGGCACTAGAGCAGTCAGGTCGGTTCACTTCAGGGCACCCAGGTGGCTCCTCTAGTGACACCAGAGGCCAGTCTCGAGAGACTGATTCCCTTAGTAGACTTTCTGACAGCGTGGAAACTTCTGCCAAATGTCTCACAATGGGTCCTGCAGACTGTAGAGAGAGGTTACAGAATTCAGTTAGGTTCTCGTCCACCTCACTTCAACGGGGTCATTCCTACACTTGTGGGCCCTGAGCAGGCTCTGGTATTAGAACAAGAAGTAAATACTCTCTTTTGGAAGGAGGCCATCGAGATGGTCCCTCCTCTCGACAGAGAGTTTGGATTCTACAGCCGCTACTTCATCATTCTGAAGAAGGACTGAGGGTTGTGTCTGATCATAGATCTGCATCTATTGAACCACGCTATCAAACGGTTTTGGTTCAAGATGCTCACTATCAAATAGATCGTGTCTAAGATCAGATGACTGGTTTGTCACGATAGATCTCAAGGACGCATACTTCCAAGTATCCATCCTTCCTCAACACAGGAAGATCCTGAGGTTTGCTTTCGGGGGCAAATCATACCAGTATCGTTTTTTTTCCGTTTGGCTTGTCACTCTCATTCCGCACTTTCACCAAGTGTGTGGATGCTGCCCTGGCTCCGTTGCGACACCAGGGCATCCGCATACTGAATTACATTAACGATTGGTTGATTTTAGCTCAGTCAGAGCAGATGGCGGTTCGGGATCGAGATGTCGTCCTCGCCCATATGAAAGAGCTGGGGTTACGGCTAAACTTTATGGCCAAGAAAAGTGTGCTTTCTCCATTACAGAGGACCACTTATCTTTGCGTGGTGTGGGATTAGACGACGATGCAGGCACAGTTGTCCCCTGCTCATATCAAAGTGATTCTCATAGCCGTGAGGGGAGTGAGAGAAGGCCAGTCACTCACTGTCAAACAGTTTCAGAGATTATTGGGTCTGATGGCAGCTGCATCCAACGTGATACCTTTTGGCCTGCTGTACATGAGATCCTTGCAGTGGTGGCTCAGGACCAAGGGGTTTTCCCAGAGGGGGAACCCGCTTCGCACGATCAAGGTCATGCGGCGATGCTTACGTACCTTGGACATGTGGAAGAAACTTTGGTTCCTGTCTCAAGGCCTGATGTTGGGGGCTCCTTGTTGTCATGTAATGCTAATGACGGACACCTCCCTCACGGGCAGGGAAGCGATCATGAGTGGCCGCTCTGCCCAGGGTCTGTGTGAAGGCCATCATCTCACGTGGCACATAAATTGCCTGGCACATAAATTGAATAAAGATGCTGGCTGTGTTTCGAGCTCTAAAACACTTCCTTCCAGACCTAAGGGGACATCATGTGCTTGTCCACACACAACCAATCGGTGGTCTCCTACATCAACAGACAGGGGGGTCTGCGTTCGCACCCCTTTACAGGCTGGTGCACCAGATCCTCCAGGGACAGCTCCTCTCACTCAGAGCAGTTTACATCCCTGGGTACCTCAATCAGGGATCAGACATCCTGTCGAGACAGGGGCTAAGGCCCGGGGAATGGAGGCTCCACCCAGAGGTGATGGAGCTCCTCTGGAGTGAGTTCGGCCAGGCAGAAGTGGATCTATTCGCGTCTCAGAATACGACACACTGTCCACTCTGGTTCTCCCTCACACACCCATCTCCGCTTGGGCTGGATGGTATGGTACAGACGTGGCAGAGGCTTCGTCTGTACGCTTTTCCCCTGATCATTCTGCTCCCGAGAGTTCTGAAGAGAGTACGCCGGGACAGGGTCCGTCTCCTGCTAGTAGCCCCATTCTGGCCGGCCCAAGTATGGTTCTTGAACCTGATGTCCCTCCTTGATGGCTCTCTGCTGGAGATTCCGATCAGGAGGGCCCTCCTCTCTCAGGTGGGGGGCACCATCCTTCACCCCTGCCCAGAGATATCGAAGCTGTGGGCATGGCACCTGAGGGAGCACGACTCCTAGCATCCGGTCTCTCAACTGAGGTTGTTGATAACATACTCCAGTTCAGAGCTCCCGCCACGAGGAAACTGCACGCCTTGAAGGAGAAACTTTTCAATTCTTGGTGCGGACAGCGAATGCAAGACCCAGTCAAATGCACAGTTGGTGCAGTTCTGGAGTTTCTGCAGGAGCGCTTCTCCACAGGGTTAACTCCCTCCACTCCGAAGGTTTACATGGCAGACATAGCTGCTTACCACGCCCTTCTAGGTGGTCAGTCATTGGGAAGACACGTGTTAGTTATATTTTTTTCCCCTTCACCCCTGCCCAGAGATATCGAAGCTGTGGGCATGGCACCTGAGGGGGCACGACTCCTAGCATCCGGTCTCTCAACTGAGGTTGTTGATAACATACTCCAGTTCAGAGCTCCCGCCACGAGGAAACTGCACGCCTTGAAGGAGAAACTTTTCAATTCTTGGTGCGGATAGCGAATGCAAGACCCAGTCAAATGCACAGTTGGTGCAGTTCTGGAGTTTCTGCAGGAGCGCTTCTCCACAGGGTTAACTCCCTCCACTCCGAAGGTTTACATGGCAGACATAGCTGCTTACCATGCCCTTCTAGGTGGTCAGTCATTGGGAAGACACGTGTTAGTTATATTTTTTTCCCTACTTCCAGCTTATCTATATACCCTTATTTGTCTTATTTCCGGCAGTTACCAGCAACACTCTTTCAAGTGTTTGCTTTTTAACGTACCTCGAGTTTGTACAGAACTGGGGAAAACTGCATTTTCGTATTACGCACCCTGGGCATGGAATAATTTGCAAAAAAGATCTATATAAATTTGGTGAATTTAAAGGCATCATAAATATAGTGGTAATGGAGGCTTGTGATTGTTTTTTTTGTTGTTGAGAGAATGTTATGTTTACATATTGTTCTAATGTGTATTTATTGTATTTTAAAATGTTGCCTTACTTTATAGCTGCTACCTTGACCAGGTCTCTCTTGTAAAAGATATTTTAATCTCAATGAGACTTCATAAAGGTAAAAATAAAAAAAAATACATTATGCATTAGCCCAATATCGTAATTTATATATGAAGCTCAAATGGAAATGGGCTATAACAGTCTAAGTACTGATTCGGATTTAAAACAGACAGATCACAGATTTAATTAAATCATTTACAAATGTATGTTTCATTTATTTTATTGCCAGTATTTACAATAATTTAAAATGAAGAATCAGTTGTAGAACCAGTTGTGAAACCGGCGGCTGTAATATAATACAGCACTTTGGAAGGTGCTATTAATTTTCATGACCATTAGATGGCCACAACATAAACAGTGTTTAAAAGCTTCGAGCACTGAACCTTTTTCCGATACAATTGTGTTGAAATCTCCACTGATTCGTGCTGCGTCCCCTTGCTATGCCTCGGCCTGCCTGTTTACGTCTCCTCAGACAACTGAGTTGGTGACGTATTCAGAAGGTGCCCTTTTATACTTTTGGGTACCTGCCTATAACGTCACAGGCCACGTGGACCAATAGGATTGGAGTTGATTTACACATGCTTCAGACACCGGTCATGCTGGCAGCATTCCTCAAAGTGTCGGACGCAGCGTCTCGTTCCCTCTCGGGGAACCACGGTCACATTGGTAACCTGAGACATTTTGTTAAAGTTAAATAAATTAACATAAAATTAAATAAAAAATCATAAAATACTAATATTTTGTGGGGAGGAAAAAAAACTTAAAACAAAACTTTAACAGAAAATAGAAATGTTGCTTTGCTAATTCAAAATGCTATAATAGTATCTAAATAATACTAAAATAAGACTGGCATACACTTTCTGCAATTGTACTGCAAATAACCCTAAACTGATATATTTCAAGGGGCATTTAAACATAAACCCTGTTGCTTTGATTTGTAATCCAGAAGCAGTTGTTCTGTACTTACCCTGTTGAGATTACGCTGTGTCTCAATGATGTTCCTCTCCACTTTGTCTGCATTCATCTGCAACTTATCATCCAAGGCCACTAAATAAGTGACCGGTGGTCTGAGGTAGAAAAACAAATAGTATGTTTGTTTTTTTTTTCAGTTTGATATAGTTTCAGTGTGACAAATATACAAGTTTCGGTCTGCATGTTTCCAAAGTACTGCTGCAAATTATATTAGGTTTTGTTATGTTGAATCTCTGCATCTTGGACAGAACGCCTCACTTCAATTATTTGACATGCTGAGATACTCTGACAATAAATACAGGGCTTGGACTTCAGATCTATTATAGGAGAACCATGGTACTAACAAAAATGTTATCTTAGCTGAACCACACTGGAGAAAAAAACCCGAAAAAACCCCCGGAACATTACAGCAACCTATAGTATATTTCATTCAGCACATTCTAGACAAATGTTGTTTTGACAGTGCAGAGACATGACTGAACTTGTTCAGAAACAAATTACACACCTCAAACAGATCTAACATGTTTTACTAATGTGCCACTATATGCAAAAAGGATAAAGAGGAAATATGTAATCTGATCTAAATACATCTGCATATGAAATCCATCAACATGAGTGGTAAAACACAGCTGGACTGTTAAAGCATGCAATAATGTATCCAGTTTTGTTGTAATTTGTTTAATCACAAACAACTATTAAAGCAGCAGCAGCAATACTACTACTACTACTAATAATAATAAAATAAATAAAATCAAATTAAAGCTCTTGGTGAGCTCTTTCTACTGCCAAAAGGACACAAGTGTATTCTTAATAATTTTGGAGTTATTTATTAGAAAGCAAAATACTTAACACTGAAAATACTAAGTCAGTTCATGCCAAAAGGGCGTAACAGCACTTACGCTACTTTGCCATTGAAAAAATGTATTGTGAGTAAAGCCTGTTGACAGCCCATAAGTCAAAATGGCTGACAGCACATGCAATTCAATGTCAGTGAGGTGTAGATAGCAGATAACTTACATTATAATGCAGGGATGGGCAACTGGTGGCCCTTTTAATACGACCTGCTGGATCATATTAGACTCGGATGATCAATTTTAGTACATTTGAAAAGCAAGTCACGTAAAGATTGCTTTCAGTTTATGATGTTAATATTATCTCCAACCAGGAGAGGTCACTAGTTTCCAGCGCTCCCCGTGTTAATTTCGGCGTAGTAGGACGTGCACTCTAATGTAAACATTCAATAACATTAGCGAATAAAAAATGAAAAAACTGACCATGAAAACAGTATTTTCCAGTCAAGATGGTAAACAGATTATCTTTTTACCAAGTTCAAGGGGATAGCCATATGTTTGGATTGTTTGGAAATCTGTATTTTATTTAAATCGCCAGCACACCACTGCTCACAAACAACGGGGGCGCCAGAGTTGCACTTTCCTCAAATTTCAAAGGTAAAATTCACAGTCAACAAAAGCTTTTTGCCAAATGCATGACAGAAATGTTTGCACTGAACTATGTTCTTATTAGGGTTTCCGTGGGTCCTTAAAACCTCTTCAGATAAATTGTTTACATTTAAGGCCATGCAAACTCTTAAACGGTACAAAAAGTCTAAATTATAAGAGGTCTTAGGGGAAAGACAAGAATTGCTATATGGATTAATATGATGATTAAACTTCGAAAGGCTACAATTTCGCTGAATAAACTTGAGCGCTGCACGTCAGCTTTGTGTACTGTGGTTACCGGGGAAACCACTATATTCTGCAGTCAACAAAAGCTTTTTGCCAAATGCATGACAGAAATGTTTGCACTGAACTATGTTCTTATTAGGGTTTCCGCGGGTCCTTAAAACCTCTTCAGATAAATTGTTTACATTTAAGGCCATGGAAACTCTTAAACGGTACAAAAAGTCTAAATTATAAGAGGTCTTAGGGGAAAGACAAGAATTGCTATATGGATTAATATGATGATTAAACTTCGAAAGGCTACAATTTCGCTGAATAAACTTGAGCGCTGCACGTCAGCTTTGTGTACTGTGGTTACCGGGGAAACCACTATATTCTGCCGTTCCGAAAGCGCCTCCTGCTGGCAGAGAACGAATTTGCTTTTTCAATAAGCCCTTGTGCTATTTTTGCTACATATTTTTAAATGTGAACCAGGGGATCGACAAAAAGCTAATGCATTATAAAAATCTAAACAATTAAGACACTAATATATTTATATGGTATTTAATATAATAATTAATTGATAGCAATTGTTTAAATTAATATAATAATTGATACTTTTGACTCATCCCTTTTCTTAAAAATAGTTTAAAGGCTGAAATGTGAAGTGCAGAAAGGTCTTTAAAGGTCTTAACTTTGATTATAAAAATCCTGCAGACACCAGGTTCCCTTTCATGGGAACTTTGAACTGCGTCCTCTAGGGGTCGCTATGGGGAACGCCTCGTCGTGACCCGTGTCTGAAGCATACATTGAAAAAATACCAACTCGTTGGCCGGCGACAGCCATGACGTCACTACCGGTGCAACTATAAAATAGGCGCTGGGAGCTACACATCATTCTCTTCTTCGTCTTCATTGACTGATTTTTGAAGCGTGCATTTCTGTGGTAAGAGCGATCTCTATTTATCTCATTATGGCGAGCACTAGCAAAGCATTTAAGGATGTGTGCATCAGTGCTGACGTTGTTTAACCTCTGATGACACACAATCTATGCGTTGTTTGTTTGGGCGAAGAGCACGCACGCAATGTCTCC
>NW_015507846.1:22236-23120 GCF_001515645.1 Sinocyclocheilus grahami | reverse complement strand
GGTAGCCCCTGTGTGACAGACCAAGACTAGTATGATTCTAGGCTCTTGGTCGTATTCCCTTAAAGGAATCTGTTTCTGATTCCAAGCCTTGAGCTCTACCCCGGGCCCAGGAGTCTGGCCCTAACAGGTAAGTAGTTTGGGGTATGTAGCCTAGGTCTTTGGCCGTAGGGAATAATATCACTGGCAGCCGTCTAACGTCCCAGGGGCGACTCCCATAGCAGTATGGTAGAGTTGGTATTTAGTGATCGCCATGGTTCTGGCTTGCACTCACAGCCGTCTAAACGTCCCAGGGGCAACTCCCATAGCAATATGGTAGAGTTGGTTCTTAGTGCTCGCCATGGTTCTGGCTTGCACTCCCCTCAGCATGGTGGCGTGGGTATACCGTTCCCCCTAGCGACCCCTAGAGGACGCAGTTCGAAGTTCCCATGAAAGGGAACGTCTCGGGTTACTTATGTAACCATGGTTCCCTGAGTAGGGAACGAGACACTGCGTCCTCTAGGTTTCTTGCCATGCTGCGGACGCAAGCTTCAGACGAAGAAGTGAATGATGTGTAGCTCCCGGCACCGATTTATACTGTAGTCGCACCGGTAGTGACGTCATGGCTGTCGCCGGCCAACGAGTTGGTGTTTTTTCAATGTATGCTTCAGATACGAGTCACGACGAGGCGTTCCCCATAGCGACCCCTAGAGGACGCAGTGTCTCGTTCCCTACTCAGGGAACCATGGTTAAATAAGTAACCCGAGACGTTTTGTTTCCAGTCAAGACTTGGAGAAACTTGTTTATGCCTTTATCACCAGCAGGGTGGACTATTGTAATGGTCTCCTCACCGGCCTTCCCAAGAAGACCATTAGACAGCTGCAGCTCATCCAGAACGCTGCTGCCAG
>NW_015507846.1:18617-21372 GCF_001515645.1 Sinocyclocheilus grahami | reverse complement strand
GTTTGGGGCGAAGGGCACACACGCGATGCCTCCGAGGGGGCAATCGGTGTGCACTGTGAGCGTTTTTTCCAAGAGAAAAGCTCCGCTCTCATTTGTCTCTTTTTTAGAGGAAAGAGGGGCAGCCATCTGCTTCCCGCGATTCAGGACCCGCCACTGCTGAGGCACGGAAGGGAATGAGCTCGTGGAGATCGCAGGTGGATCTGACCGATGAGTTTGAAGGGGGGTTTCCCTTTTGCGATCGTCGGCTGTGCACGAGAGTGAGCCGCTGGAAGATGATGTTATTTCATTAACATTGTCTGATTCAGGGACCAGGGCTCTGCTGGGGTCAGCCCTACTTAACAGGGTGTTGCTACTAAGGGTCTGTTGAGACAGTTCCTTCAGCACATACAAAGAGAAACGTGCGGTAGCCCCTGTGTGACAGGCCAAGACTAGTATGCTTCTAGGCTCTTGGTTGTATTCCCTTAAAGGAATCTATCCAAGCCTTCAAGCCTTGAGCTCTACCCCGGGCCCAGGAGTCTGGCCCTAACAGGTAAGTATTTTGGGGTATGTAGCCTGGCCGTAGGGAATAATGTCACTGACAGCCGTCTAACGTCCCAGGGGCAACTCCCATAGCAATATGGTAGAGTTGGTACCTAGTGCTCGCCATGGTTCTGGCATGCACTCCCCTCAGCATGGTGGCGTGGGTATACCGTTCACCATAGTGACCCCTAGAGGATGCAGTTCGAAGTTCCCATGAAAGGGAATGTCTCAGGTTACTTATGTAACCATAGTTCCCTGAGTAGAGAACGAGACACTGCGTCCTCTAGGTTTCTTGCCATGCTGCGGACGCAAGCTTGCACCGGTAGTGACGTCATGGCTGTCGCCGGCCAATGAGTTGGTGTTTTTTCAATGTATGCTTCAGACACGGGTCACGACGAGGCGTTCCCCATAGCGACCCCTAGAGGACGCAGTGTCTCGTTCCCTACTCAGGGAACCATGGTTACATAAGTAACCTGAGACGTTATTTTATGGTACCATTTGGAATAACTTGTTTTGAGAATGTTCTGTAGGCCACTAATAAAAAAAGGACCTCTGTACATTTGTTTGTTGCAAATTTACAGACAATGCAATTGAGATGTTTACATTGGCTTGTTGAGGTAATACAGTATTTCTGTCCACTGACAACAAAGTTGCACAAGTTTTATACTTAATAAAATACTGTTTGACAGTGTATGACACGGTTCTGCTGGTTTTCCATAGTTGGTCACCAGGGGCCCGTTTCAAAAAGGAGGTTAAGTGAAAACTCTGAGTATGTTAACCCTGAAATGAGGGAAACTCTGGGTTTCCATTTCAGAACGGGAGGTTTGTCAAACTCGAAAAAGCAGGGTAAGTCAACTCCGAGTTGGTTGAACCTCCTTATTGAAATGGGCCCCAGATGTCACTGTGTGTTTTGTTGAGCACATGGCTTGTTGTTGGTGCCATGTACTCTCCTGTCTATTGTCTGACCCCGTTATCTCATTATTGTTTTAGATACTCCACCTGTGTCTCCCTTGTTACCCTACTCGTTTTTCTCCCTATTTATTCTCCTTGTGTCTGCAGTCCTGTGCTGGTTCGTTGTTTTATGTCAGTTAGGATTTGTTGTGCATGTTAGATGTTCCTCTTGCCTTGCCATGCTGTGCCTTGTCCTGGCCTGCCTGTTTTTCCCCCTCGGGGTAGTTTTTGTTAGTTTCGTTTTATGTAGTACCATTAATAAAGAGTAATTAATCCTGCTTTTGAGTCCTTGCTTCATCTCTCTCCAGTATCCTGACAGTGTATAGACATGTATAAAATTAATCAGAAACCAATTTCAAACCTCAAACAGATCTAACATGTTTTACAAATGTGCCACTATATGCAATAAGGATAAAAAGGACATACAGCATGTAATCTGATCTAAATGCATCTGCATATGAAACCCATCAACACGAGTGGAAAAACACAGCTGGACTCTTAAAGCACGAGATAATTTAACCAATGTTGTTGTAATTTATTTAATCACAAACAACTATTAAAGCAGCAGCAGCAATACAAATTAAATAAAATGCTGAATATGAATGTATGTAAAATTGCCAGATGTATATAACACAGATGATGGCACAAGCAGCGACATTTGAATTGCTACAAAAAGTTATTCAATCTGATTTGAGATTAAGTTCAATTAATTAGGCCTGTTTGATGCTCACTTCCCTCCCCTAGACGTGTCTCCATAGCCAAAATATACAAATGCAAAAACATAACCTAAGAAAAGTAGACATCTTAAGTGCAGTGCAATTAAATAGCCTAAGGTTCCCTTTCATGGGAACTTCGAACTGCGTCCTCTAGGGGTCGCTATGGGGGAACGCCTCGTCGTGACCCGTGTCTGAAGCATACATTGAAAAAATACCAACTCGTTGGTCGGCGACAGCCATGACGTCACTACCGGTGCAACTATAAAATAGGCGCCGGGAGCACACATCATTATCTCCTTGGTCTTCATTGACTGTTTTGTTTGAAGCGTGCATTTCTGTGGTAAGAGCGATCTCTATTTATCTCATTATGGCGAACACTAGCAAAGCATTTAAGGATGTGTGCATCAGTGTTGACGTTGTTTAACATCTGATGACACATGATCTATGCGTTGTTTGTTTGGGCGAAGAGCACACACGCGATGCCTCCGAGGGGGCAATCGGCGTGCACTGCGAGCGTTTTTTTCCAAGGGAAAAAGCTCCGCTCTCGTTTGTCTCTCTTTTCGAGGAAA
>NW_015507846.1:17512-18443 GCF_001515645.1 Sinocyclocheilus grahami | reverse complement strand
TTATTTTTCTGGCCATAACCCTCCAGCTCAGGTGAGCCTTCCTTTCTTCCTGTTTTTTCATATAAAGATTGAGAAGGAATGGAAGAGGCCATTTTTCCTCACGCATCCATCGATTCCAGCATACAAGTTATGCCAACATCGAGGCGATGCACAAAAGCGGTTATGAGAAGATGCCCCTATAGAGAGATGCTAGCCAGCTATCTCTCTATGGGTGAGACGTCCTCTAAGACTCCCTTCCTTGACATCTCGCTCGGATGCCAGGGCATACGCAGCAGCAGCTGGTCGAGCTGTCGCTTCATTGCACACGATGGTGATGCTCCAAGCATATCAGGCTGACCGGCTGAAAGACCGGGATAGAAGTCCAGGTCTGAGCCCGAACAACCCAGGGGTCCTAGCCCGTCTCAGTTTTGAGGATCAGAGACTGGCTCAGAAGGCTAGTGTCGCGGCTCATGCTCCTCCCCCGCCTGCGGGTAGGGGTAGGAAGAATCGCGGGTCAGAGGAAGGTAAGTAAAAGACCTAAGGGATGTGATCCAGACAGGGTGTCAGTGCTTTTGTCCGGATCAGCGTGATACCGCAGTATCTACTCATTTCCTCACTTCCAATTACATTATAGTCTCCTATACTGGACTAATTAGGTTTGGTTGGTTCTATGGCTTCATAGTGACCATCTTACTGATGGTCGGGTCTAGAGGCTTCTCCGGACAGAGCTCCGACGCGGGAACCATGGTGGGTGAGTACGATCCATGTCTAATATATGTATATATGAATATATATGTGTATCTAATGAGACTGGTGGTTGTGTGTATAACCCTTCTGCTAGTTTATTTGCAGTGTTTCCCTGGACCTGTGTGTTTCTGTCCCTCTGCTGGGTTCAGAAACTGGGTGTTCGACTTGCAGTGCTTATTTTACTCATCGATATATGTCCAGACGG
>NW_015507846.1:16596-16942 GCF_001515645.1 Sinocyclocheilus grahami | reverse complement strand
CCAGCAGCATCAGGTGGATTAGGCCCTTCCTCTGCCTCCCCGATGTGCTGAGTGTTTGGCTAGCTTGCAGGTCGAGCCCCCTCTCGTTGAGAGCTGGGTTTGTGCTCCCTCAGCCAAGGTAAACTACTGCTAGCCGTTCCAGCATTGGAACATG
This sequence comes from Sinocyclocheilus grahami, assembly GCF_001515645.1. Taxonomy (NCBI): domain Eukaryota; kingdom Metazoa; phylum Chordata; class Actinopteri; order Cypriniformes; family Cyprinidae; genus Sinocyclocheilus; species Sinocyclocheilus grahami. The sequence continues at coordinate 16,788 of NW_015507846.1, read as the reverse complement.
CTGTAGGTCGAGCCTCCTTCTCGGATTGAGAACTAGGTGTGTTGCTCCCACAGCTAAGTAAATTATTGCTAGCCGTTCCAGCTTTGGAGCATGCTGCAGGTCGAGCCCCCTTCTCGGATTGAGAACTGGGTGTGTTGCTCCCTCAGCTGAATAATTGCTAGCTGTTCCACCATTGGAACATGCTGTAGGCTG
>NW_015507846.1:15020-16106 GCF_001515645.1 Sinocyclocheilus grahami | reverse complement strand
TTAACAGGGTGTTGCTACTAGGGGTCTGTTGAGACAGTTCCTTCAGCACATACCAAGAGAAACGTGCGGTAGCCCCTGTGTGACAGGCCAAGACTAGTATGATTCTAGGCTCTTGGTCGTATTCCCTTAAAGGAATCTATTTCTGATTCCAAGCCTTGTGCTCTACCCTGGGCCCAGGAGTCTGGCCCTAAGAGGTAAGTATTTTGGGGTATGTAGCCTAGGCCTTTGGCCGTAGGGAATAATGTCACTGACAACTGTCTAACGTCCCAGGGGCGACTCCCATAGCAATATGATAGAGTTGGTACTTAGTGCTCGCCATGGTTCTGGCATGTACTCCCCTCAGCATGGTGGCGTGGGTATACCGTTCCCCATAGCGACCCCTAGAGGACGCAGTTCAAAATTCCCATGAAAGGGAACGTCTCAGGTTACTTATGTAACCAAGGTTCCCTGAGTAGGGAACGAGACACTGCGTCCTCTAGGTTTCTTGCCATGCTGTGGACGCAAGCTTCAGACGAAGAAGTGAATGATGTGTAGCTCCCGGCGCCTATTTTATAGTCGCACCGGTAGTGACGTCATGGCTGTCGCTGGCCAACGAATTGGTGTTTTTTCAATGTATGCTTCAGACACGGGTCACGACGAGCCGTTCCCCCATAGCGACCCCTAGAGGACGCAGTGTCTCGTTCCCTACTCAGGGAACCATGGTTACATAAGTAACCTGAGACGTTTTGTCCTTTTAGCTCACTGCAAACAAACAGGTATGCAATGCCTTTCTCTCAAAAGAAGACAGACAAGACACAAAACTTGGCACATTTGAGACTGAAGGCATAGCTCATTAAAACAACACCAAAAGATGACCTAATCGGAAAACTATGTTTAGATTTTTTTTTTAACCAATAAAATAATTTTGACACAAACTGAAACCATATTCCTAGAGTACAATCCCCTCCATAGTTTCAGTGAATGTCACTTCACTACTTTCTCAATATTAGTGAAATTCTGCTGAAACAGAGATCACGTCTAGAGTCTTATCTCTCAAACCATCAGAAGTTTATGCTTGTTTAAACTTGTCCTGCCAATTACAGAAAC
>NW_015507846.1:8816-11629 GCF_001515645.1 Sinocyclocheilus grahami | reverse complement strand
AGAAGAACATGTCCTTCTCTCCACTTGACAGAAGGACATGAAAGATGCAGGCCTATGAAGTAGCCAAGAGTCGGATACGACTAAAAGGCTAGAAGAAGAAGAATATAATGTAATATATACATAAATGATTTAATAATGTAGCAGAAGGAAGCGGGTGTCTACATTTGAACATAAATTCACTGATAAAAATGTTGACCAAAGATTGCAATTTACATCTGTAATATACAATTCATAAAATGTCTGATATTTTATAATTAATATGATATAACAGAGTTCATTTTCACCCAATAAATGCCACAATACAGTATGAAATTACAATAAGAAAAGTTCAATTACAATACGAGACATAAGTTCACTGTTCAACACCTAAAATCTATTTTCGTGTGATATTTTAAAATTGAGTATTTATTTCCACGAGTAAGCTTACATTCCATCTAGGTGGATAAAATATTTAATATTTCTCATTCTTTGGCGGTTACACCATTTGACATTTAGTCTTAACTTTTGCACAAAAAAAAATGGTGCATATGTCATTTTTAATTACACAAAATCAACATAAACACACTGTGTACATTTTAAAATACCTGATGCATGCTTTCAAAACAAGTTTAAAAAAAAAAAATGAATTTCTCATTTTGCCAACCCCTTTTTGTCACTGACCCATATTACTTTTAATATGCATTTCAAAGTTATTTCTCTATTCTGTTCAGAACAGAAAAACTAGTATCTATCTACTTTACTATTTGACAAAATAGTTTACATGTTCAAACATGTTCCCGAAGTAGTAGCCTACACCTGAAACCAGACACATAATTAATGCAATTAAAGGACCACAGCGCAACACAACTTTCAGAGAAAATATCTGGTTGCCACTGACCTGCTTTCATTGGTGGTCTCAGTGTCTTTTTCCCTGGACATGATGACAGTTGCAGAGTTTCTTAACATCTGTCTGCTAAGATTAGTCTGCACAGTTATGATCCCTATCTGGTGTATGTCACTTAATACCTGATGCATCTTCCACGCCCACAATGCACAAAGGCAAGCTGTTCTGCAGTATAATAAACAGCCATATTGTCACATCCATCTCAACATACAATATTTTAAATAAAGCACAAATAGTTTTCTACCAAAACATCGCACATCTGACCACATCTACTCTCTTCATACACTAATTAATAAAAACATCAAGGACAAACAAAGGAAAATATTTGCATGTTTTGTCGACTTAAAAAAAAAGAATTCGACTCAATTTGACGTGCAAGGGTTTACTGTACAAACTCCCAAAAAATGGTATTGGTGGAAAAAACTTAAATATTATACAGTCTCTGTACACCAGCAGTAACTGTGCGGTGAAAATCAACAGAACAGCGTTTTTATGGCAGGGGCGTGGCGTGAGGCACGGCTGCAGTCTGAGTCCAACTCTATTTAACATCTACTTCAATGATCTGGCAGCAGCACTGGAGCGCTCTGATACCCCCGGCCTCACTCTACACCATACAGAGATCAGATGTCTGCTGTATGCGGATGACCTGCTTCTGCTGGAACAATACTGTCACCAGTGGGCCCTGACCGTAAACCTGGACAAAACCAGAGTCGTGGTGTTCCAGAACAAGACCAGGTCTCAGGGAAACAAACACCAGTTCACATATAAAGGACAGGTCCTACAGCATAGCACTAGCTATAGTTACCTGGGCATCGACATTAGCGCATCGGGAGGCTTCGGTCTGGCTGTCAAAACACTGAGCGAAAAGGCTCGGAGGGCTTTTTAAGCAATAGTCACAATGTGGTCAATTAAAACTGCCCATTAAAACTCGGACTCAATAATAAAACCGATTATTTTATATTGATTTGAAATCTGGGGACCAGTACTACATTTTAAAAATTGGAATAAAACTTCAGTAGAAAAACTACAACTAGAAATTGTCAAAAACATGTTAGGGGTCCACAGAGGCACGTCCACCGATGCCTGCAGAGCTGAATTAGGCTTCTACCCACTGAAGATTGAGGTCCAGAAGAGATGTGTTTAAATTATTATTTTATGTTTACGCGGCACGATGCAACACGTACAAAATAGTATAAGTCATTATAATCCGTAATTATGTCCCCACTGGATGCAGCAAATGCCTGGTTTATAATGGGTTTTAATGTGTTTGTCTCGTCGCTCCGGCCGGACAGGGCATCATCACAGTATGTGAGGGGCGTAACATTTCCGTCACACGCTTGAGGTATTCGGCCAATCACAACGCACTGGATAGCTGGCCAATCACAGCACACCTCGCTTTTCAGAACGATGAGCTTTGTAAAAATCGACGTGTTTCAGAAAGGCGGGGCATAGAGGGGAAACAATAATGTACAGTATGTGGAAAATAATGTGTTTTTTTTACCTTAAACCGCATAAACACATTTCATTACACCAAATACACAAAATAATGTTCTTTTTAGCAGCATCATATGATCGTCTTTTTCAATCTGCAATGATAGATTGATATAATATCTGCATCTGTGCAGTTCTTTGTCATAAATCCAGTTTACATGACATGGATGTATGTCAAAGAACCGCGGGGGAGCAATCGGTTCCACATCTACTGTAAGGTTTTCGCTGCGTTCAGCCCTCATCACGCCACAGCTGTTTCCTCCAGTGAAAACTAAGCTCATATGAACACATACTTTATAAAACAATCATGTTGCCATTTTCATTTGAAAGTGTATCTTTCGATGTAATACATATTCCAGTGCATGTGACAAAGAGGTTTGCATAATTGAGTTAAGGAAAGAGGGTTGTACTAGAAATGGAAACAGTAAAATTTTGTGTG
>NW_015507846.1:4601-5655 GCF_001515645.1 Sinocyclocheilus grahami | reverse complement strand
GAGAAAGAAGGAAACATGACGCAATCGCACTGAAAGGGGTGGAGAAATCATTTGTACTTTCATTTGATACAAGTTCGCTGCACTTTACAGGGATATCTTTAAGCAGCTTTCCCTCACATCTTTAAGATCATCCACAAAGGTAAGTGTGTGTCGTTTTGTAGAGAAGGGGAAATAATCCTTAATCAGAGCTCAAAGTCAGGTGATGTGTTTAGTTAAACCGTGATTATCGAGTGAAGTGATCGCTCCACGCAAACTCTCGGAATAACGCAGTGTAACGCAGCTCAGTACAGGTAGCAGTGTTCACACACGCGAAGTTCCCGGATCAATAACTCCTGAGCAGATAACACCTAACCTAGACAACCAGCTACAACATCATTCTCCTCAAAACTAGACTTCCTCGTTTCGATCTCTGCAGGAGGCTGAGAGACAAGCCTCGAAACTGATTGTGTCCTTTAAAATAAACGAGGAAAACACATCTCTTGGTTTTATTAGTATTATTAAATATCCTCAATATGTTCTATACAACCATTTATTTAATGCAATTTTAATTAACACTATTTTTAATTATCACCTTCATTTTTTATGAACATTACAAGACCCTTGATTCATTTTTTACAGTGCAATAATAATAATAATAAACATGAAACATGAAAATTAGCCTATATTGCACACAATCTAAACATGAAAGTGAAGTTTTCAGAACAGCAAACAATGGTCAAGGATCGAAAAATAATAAGTGGAAATGAAACATTTAATAACACATAAAACACAACAACATTTTAAACATTTAAAATCATTATTGCACAAAACTGAAATATGAATACAACATTGTCCAACTTGCACACCAAATCTTGTCTTTCTTGGGTATATCTATCTGTTCTTTGTGCTCTCAGACACTTTCTGCTCATGTTTTTTTTTTGTATGCTTATGCTGTTTTTCGCTCATGTTTCCACGTTCTGCGCTTGCTTTTCCAAATGTTGCAGTTAGAGTTTCATGTAAATCAGGGTGTGTTTAAGCGTCATCATTGGTCCACTAGTTCTAGATTGACAGCTCC
>NW_015507846.1:3180-3934 GCF_001515645.1 Sinocyclocheilus grahami | reverse complement strand
GTACATTTTGAGTGAGTTTATTATTGTAACTATTTCTCATTTTGCTCGAAGAGCCCAAAGAAAGCCACAGCAGCACAGTGTCCTCTACGAGCAACACACACCAGCCTTTTGTACTGAATGATTCACTTTATTCTTCACTGAATGAATCAGCCATTTTAACGATTTAACGTCTTACTCTAAAGATAGGAACTTGCCATCACCTACTGGCTGTTATACTTTCATATTGTAGCTACATTAAAATTTTAGATATTTAAAACATTAATATGATAGTGTTATGCGATTATATATGTACAGTAGCCATGTAAATAAACACGATATGAAATAAATCATTGTGTAAATCAAATCCACCTGCCTCTGTAACACTATAATTTTCATTTATCAGAAGTCAAATCTGGCCTAGTCAACGCAAAAAAAAAACTTTACATTCATTCATAATTAATTTAACAATTTACTCATTTAACGTATCGCCAGGTAGGTGTACTGCAGGGACAGACAGACACATACAGTATAACGTGTCCTGCATGGACAGGTGTTATCCAGCTGACACTGGTCTATTTGCACCTGTACACGTGACCAGAACAGAACAGGAGCAGCGGCAGCTAATGAGGCGCATGGGCGTGACGTCAACGCCGCTCTTCATCTGATTGGCTAGAGGAGCTCTCAATCTAGAACTAGTGGACCAATGATGACGCTTAAAGGGTTAGTTTAGCCAAACATGAAGATTCTGTAATTACTCACCCTCATGTTGTTCCAA
>NW_015507846.1:988-1978 GCF_001515645.1 Sinocyclocheilus grahami | reverse complement strand
TCCCCACTGAAATGCCACCAAGAGGGGCGTGGTAGGCCGCAATGGTGGTCAATAATTTAGTGTCAACAAAATCAGTTCACAAATCACTGCTCTCTTACAGGTTATACTTCAAAACATAATTTGGAAAAATAAAAAAACTATTTTTTTAATGATATTTTATTAACATCTCTTTTGTAGTGTAATGGAGTCAGATTCAGTTCACACATCAGTGCTCTCCCACTAGGTATACTACAACACTTAGTTTGACAAATAACTAAATGAAAATATTCAATAGTTTGACTTAAGTAAAAACAAAAATAAACAAAAACCTTTAAAATGCCATTTCAAAACAAATATTACATAAACGTTATGCAATATTAATGTTGAGGTTGAGGGTATACCTATATTCTTGCTGTCGTGCTCCTTCACTTGAAATGCTGGCAGAAACGAACAAAACGAAAGAAATAGGCTGAATTTGGATCACAGACAGTGAAATGCATCCATAACTGTGCTGCTGATCTTCAGATAACAGATTCTGCAAGTAAAGAGGATATAAAGTGCGACTGAAGTATACATGTGTTAGAGGAATATATATCTCATTAACAGTGATCCAGCATGGCTGTGCATCAGATCCTCCTGGATTGTTTGGATGAACTGGTTTCTGAGGAGTTGGACAGATTTAAATGGCACTTAACTCAAGGAATACACGACTTCAAAATTCCCAAAAGCCAGTTGGAGAAGAAATCAAGGTGTGATATTGTTGAGTGTATGATCCAGCGTTACAGTCCTGATGGAGCTGGGAAACTCACTCTGCTCGTTCTGGAAAAGATGAATCAGATGAATAATGCAAAAGAGCTGCGGGAGAAGCTAGGTAAATCACATTTAATAAATATATGCATTACAACACAACGTTTAACCATGTGCCAAGACCAGCGATCGACATACAATGCAGTGTTTTATTTCACATAAAACACAGATATATACATTACAGTTACAAATCCACAATTACAT
>NW_015507846.1:0-759 GCF_001515645.1 Sinocyclocheilus grahami | reverse complement strand
AGTGAATAACCATGTCCTATGTGAGGAATAGCCTGCTAAATAAATAAATACAAATTATTATTATCCATCTTCACCCAGGTCATATGGATACACTGCAGTCCAAACATACTGCTGAGGCTGGTGCACCACAGAAACAAGAGAGATGCAAACTTGGTAAGCAGTCAATCAATCAATCATTCAATCTGTCTATCAATAAATAAATGCATTATAAACAGCTATTGTGCTTGGTAGTGAGCGATATTTAAGACATTCAAAAATGTTGTGCTTTTGTGTTATGTACTACTGCACATTTCTTCTTCTATCCAGAGATTATTCATCAAGCAGCTGTTATACTGTGTCCACAGGCGCTGAGTTCGTGGACAAGCACAGGACAGTGTTGATCCAACAGGTCTCACTGGTGGAGCCCATTGCAGACGACATGAAACCTCTGATTGGCGACGAAAAATACCGTATGGTCTTAAACTCAGGAACACCACCAGCACAAATGAGAGCTCTACTGAATTTCCTGAGCACAACTAAACTGAAAGAGAAGCTTTACCAAAGTCTTAAAATACATGAGAAATTCCTTGTTGATGATTTGGAGTGTTCCGATTAGATGGCTTTGATTTGGCTTTTTGTCATTTAAGGTATACAATATAACGAAATCGGTTTCCATTGCAAATGACAAACATGTTTTGGTAACATCCTGTGCATGCTGTCCTTGTTTGCTTATTTGATCTTTAATAAAATATCTAAAACTCTCTAGAAGCTTTCTTACCA
>NW_015507845.1:24369-41374 GCF_001515645.1 Sinocyclocheilus grahami | reverse complement strand
AGGGCATAGCAACCGTTATAAATGAGGAATTTGGAAATGTAGATGCCCCCCTACTTTTTGGGAGACATAAAAAAATAAATAAATAAATAAATAAAAATCTCTAAGCTTGTTGCGATGCATTCTGGAAATCTATATTTTAAAGGTTTACTCAGATACAAGTAATTCCATCATATCATTCAAAAGAAGATCTTAGTGGAGTTCATGAAAAATGAGGAACAAATCTGAAAGGCCTTTATTTCATTGTAATTTTTTTTTTAAAGTTAAGGCGGCAAAAAAAAAAGAAAAAAGCATAACGTGCATAAGAGGAAACACACGGTGATACTCACTTCTCCCTCACACTGTGAAGGTTAAAGCAGAAACACACGGTTAGTGCTCGATCAACCGGTGAGAAATCACTCAATATTCACAACCACACACAACAAACACGAGGAAGAGACCCATATCGAGAGATGTCATCAAAGCGTGACAATAAGGAAGAGGAATGAGAGGGTTGAGAATTGAGAACCAGTTATTATTCACAACTAGTTAACTTTTTTAGAATACCAAAATCGAGTAACAGTTTTGAAATGTTTGCATTCTGCAGGACAGAAGATCGTAATCAAATAAAATACACATAAGAAGGGAGTCTTCAAGGCAATCAACTTTCAAGTATTTGATTGTTTTCCAGATTAACAAACTTCTGCAGTGAATGGGTGCCATCAGAATGCGAGTCCAAACAGCTGGTAAAAACATCACAATAATCCACAAGTAATCCACACCACTCCAGTCCATCAGTTAATGTCTTGTGAAACCAAAAGCTGTGTTTGTAAGAAATAAATATATTGAGACGTACAGTATATTGCTTAACAATTGCTTTCTCCCAGTGAAAAAGTCACCTGGTCTGAATCAGGAGAGAAATCTGCTCAGATCAAGCACCGTTTACAAGAGGAAATGGTCTAAAACAAATCTAAACAAATTTGTGGGTGGATTTTGATGCGAGAGGACAACAGCAGACAGACTTTTTCACTCAATGAAGCATTATTATTGATTATTGATTTTAGCCGGAAGCAACAGTTTAGTTAAAACGTTTTGATGGATTTGTTTCTTACAAACACTGAACTTTGGCTGAACTATTGCTTTAAGAAAACTTAAATGCGAACCAAAATCAGAAATGCTAAATCCCTTATGATTCCAATCCCTAGAGAAAAGAGAAGAGAGGGATATAAAGAATTACACTCATATTTTGTAGTTCAAAGGGTTTTCTTTACAATGAAACCATTTTTTTTCATTTCCTCCATTGTATGCGTGTAGGGCAAACATTTGAATTTGAGTATGAAAACTTTAGGCGAAAATACCAAAAAACGCCCAGAGCTTAAGTGGTTTTAACAATTGCTTTCTCCCAGTGAAAAAGTCACCTGGTCTGAATCAGGAGAGAAATCTGCTCAGATCAAGCACCGTTTACAAGAGGAAATGGTCTAAAACAAATCTAAACAAATTTGTGGGTGGATTTTGATGCGAGAGGACAACAGCAGACAGACTTTTTCACTCAATGAAGCATTATTATTGATTATTGATTTTAGCCGGAGCCGACAGTTTAGTTAAAACGTTTTGATGGATTTGTTTCTTACAAACACTGAACTTTGGCTGAACTATTGCTTTAAGAAAACTTAAATGCGAACCAAAATCAGAAATGCTAAATCCCTTATGATTCCAATCCCTAGAGAAAAGAGAAGAGAGGGAGGAGAGAACAGGGGAAATAAATCTTACAGCCGCTTTGGTCTCCGCCGCTTTGGCCTTCTTGAGTCGCGCTTTACAGGCGTCGAGATCCAAGCGCCGATTCTCCAGGAGTCTCCGCTCTCTCTGCGAGGAGGACAATATTTTTCAATATATCAGCATCATGCTCAAATCTGTTAGTACAAGAGTCAAACTCACAGAAATGGTCCTCCAGTCGCCCTCCAGAAAGTTGTGTAGGGGTGTGAGGAAGCTAATGGATGAGGTCTGCAGAAACTCTCTCTCAGCGCCACCCAGTCTCCTCTGACAGTCGCCCACTTTGATTAGAGTGCTTCCTACACGGCCAAAGCACAGATGAGTCACGAGTAAAACCCAGTGTGGGCAGAATTACTTCATTCCCACAAAATCCATTTCATTTCCACAAAATCAATTTAATTTCTAACACAGATAAATTAAGTGCATTAAATAACACATCTTGAAAAGAATTCTGCTGATCTGTAAAAAAAGTTCTATCATCACCTAATTTAATGAAGCAAAGTTCAAAAATATCAATAACACGTTCCAGCACATAGTTTTTCACAAAATAAGGAGGAAATATTATAAATAATATCAAATTATATGTATCAGCTTTAATTCACGTTTCAAAGTAGCAAAAGCAGTCAAATGTCAAAAGTTTTGAATTTTTGAGAGAAAATAAGTATTCAGAATGTATCGTTTAACTTACAATCTCCAAAGGAGTGGCAAAAGTGGATTTAGGAATCAATAAGAATTTAACTAAGGAAGCGTCTTTTTCTGCTGATTAAGGGATAGTTTAAGACTTCTTCAACTAACAAATGGTTGTCGAAAGTAAAAATGCTACAAAATGCAATATATTTTGTGAGAAAGTGCGACATGCTCGAGCAAAACAGGCACTATTTTTGAAATCAGCACCACAAAATTAGTAAGAAACAAGTATTGGATTTCATTCAGCAAATAGGATGCAGACCAATGTAACGTTCATATCGGTCTTTAATGGCATTTTACTGCATTGCAATCAATGGGGAAATTTAATGTGGATGTAAAATAAGGATGCAAGCAAATTGTGTCACAGCCGGTTGAGAGGGACATTCACAAATATGTTAGAGCAGCTGTTCGGCCCACCGAATCAATAATTAACACCTCTTTACATGGCAGTCTGTGATTTTAACTGCAAAATTTCACTCAATTGCCTCAAGCGCTTTTCTGTTAGGCTCGACTTCAAAAATCACCATACTTCCTTTATATCAGAATAATTAAGGAAATATCACTATCACAATATCAGCAGCTTCATTTCCGAGAAGGGTCCAAATAGACCAAGAAGGAGCCCAAGAAATGGAGGAAAGTTTAGTCGAACCTTGGCAGGAGCACCCATGTCTATTTGATGTTACATCTGAGCTGTAACACAACAGGGTCGAGAAAGAAAAAAGTTGGAAAACATGCCTATTTTAAGTGCATAAAAGTTTTAAAAATATAAAATGTCATTAAAAATATTATTATTATTAAAGTATTAAAGGGGTCATCGGATGCCCATTTTCCACAAGTTGATATGATTCTTTAGGGTCTTAATGAAATATCTATAATATACTTTGGTTAAAATGTCTTAATGGTAGTGTAAAGCAACACAGTTTTTATCTTGTCAAAAACAGCTCTGTTCATAGCAAGCCGTTTCCTTGCATGTCGCTTTAAATGCTAATGAGCTCTATTCCGAGCCACTCTCTGAGAGACGGTAAACTTTAGCTGCATTCATCGTGAAACTTGCTAACTAGCACATTATTAGGAAAGGCGATTTGCAAAGATTAAAAAAAAAACTTTATACTCACTTCTTCAGTAGGTGAAGCTGGATCACGAATGATTAGTGTGAACACAGACGCATTTAGATAGATCGCATTTAGAAAACAATGGCGGACTGATGACAGCTCACTCAGGGAAGGTCTGTGATAAAACCAAAGACTGACGCCACTGTCAATCAACAATCGTGGGAGGGGCCTGTGCAGAACTACGTCATTCTGCCAAGAATCTGAGATCGGCTTGATATGAGAAAAGGGTTTAAATTTATCTGGGTTTTAAAAAAACCACTGGGTGGATTTTTATCATTATAGGGTGGTTGTGTACACACCCTGCCAACACACATTTATGTTCAAACAACATGTAAAAATTTATTTTACATCCGATGACCCCTTTAAAAGTATTATTATTATTAAAAATGATTACAATCATTATGAAATATTAAGGTATGTTGTAATAAGTAATGAATGTGCCAATGAACAATGAAGATAATTATTTCCTAATCACTTCTCGCATGCTTTTGGTTGTGAAACATAATTTGTGGACCAGACAGAGTTGTCGACGAATCTTCCTATTGTAAAGTCATGCAGCGTGTAACCTCCTGTCGCCGAACCACCGTGCAATGTGAACACAGCAGCAACTGAATGCTACCCCAGATAGTCGTGCAGTGTGAAATTAAAAAAACTCTGAAATTTTTTTTCTTTTTTTTTTTTTTTTTTTTTATCTTTAAAAAATATATATGCTGATTTACAAAAAAGGCCTAATATTATGTAATTTGATAATGCTGATAATGCTAAAACTTTCCATTACGTACAGTTTTTTCCACAAAATAAGAAAGCAAATGCATCATATTTTGTGAGAAAGTGTGACATGCTCGAGCAAAACAGGCACTATTTTTGAAATCAGCACCACAAAATTAGTAAGAAACAAGTATTGGATTTCATTCAGCAAATAGGATGCAGACCAATGTAACGTTCATATCGGTCTTTAATGGCATTTTACTGCATTGCAATCAATGGGGAAATTTAATGTGGATGTAAAATAAGGATGCAAGCAAATTGTGTCACAGCCGGTTGAGAGGGACATTCACAAATATGTTAGAGCAGCTGTTCGGCCCACCGAATCAATAATTAACACCTCTTTACATGGCAGTCTGTGATTTTAACTGCAAAATTTCACTCAATTGCCTCAAGCGCTTTTCTGTTAGGCTCGACTTCAAAAATCACCATACTTCCTTTATATCAGAATAATTAAGGAAATATCACTATCACAATATCAGCAGCTTCATTTCCGAGAAGGGTCCAAATAGACCAAGAAGGAGCCCAAGAAATGGAGGAAAGTTTAGTCGAACCTTGGCAGGAGCACCCATGTCTATTTGATGTTACATCTGAGCTGTAACACAACAGGGTCGAGAAAGAAAAAAGTTGGAAAACATGCCTATTTTAAGTGCATAAAAGTTTTAAAAATATAAAATGTCATTAAAAATATTATTATTATTAAAGTATTAAAGGGGTCATCGGATGCCCATTTTCCACAAGTTGATATGATTCTTTAGGGTCTTAATGAAATATCTATAATATACTTTGGTTAAAATGTCTTAATGGTAGTGTAAAGCAACACAGTTTTTATCTTGTCAAAAACAGCTCTGTTCATAGCAAGCCGTTTCCTTGCATGTCGCTTTAAATGCTAATGAGCTCTATTCCGAGCCACTCTCTGAGAGACGGTAAACTTTAGCTGCATTCATCGTGAAACTTGCTAACTAGCACATTATTAGGAAAGGCGATTTGCAAAGATTAAAAAAAAAACTTTATACTCACTTCTTCAGTAGGTGAAGCTGGATCACGAATGATTAGTGTGAACACAGACGCATTTAGATAGATCGCATTTAGAAAACAATGGCGGACTGATGACAGCTCACTCAGGGAAGGTCTGTGATAAAACCAAAGACTGACGCCACTGTCAATCAACAATCGTGGGAGGGGCCTGTGCAGAACTACGTCATTCTGCCAAGAATCTGAGATCGGCTTGATATGAGAAAAGGGTTTAAATTTATCGGGGTTTTAAAAAACCACTGGGTGGATTTTTATCATTATAGGGTGGTTGTGTACACACCCTGCCTACACACATTTATGTTCAAACAACATGTAAAAATTTATTTTACATCCGATGACCCCTTTAAAAGTATTATTATTATTAAAAATGATTACAATCATTATGAAATATTAAGGTATGTTGTAATAAGTAATGAATGTGCCAATGAACAATGAAGATAATTATTTCCTAATCACTTCTCGCATGCTTTTGGTTGTGAAACATAATTTGTGGACCAGACAGAGTTGTCGACGAATCTTCCTATTGTAAAGTCATGCAGCGTGTAACCTCCTGTCGCCGAACCACCGTGCAATGTGAACACAGCAGCAACTGAATGCTACCCCAGATAGTCGTGCAGTGTGAAAACAACGGTGATCAGATGACTTTGAAAATCGTGCAGTGTGAGCTCTGCATAAGTGTCATTGATTGTGTGACTCTTTGTACAGACAGTCAGATGTTCCTGTTGCTCTCTGGATCATCTCAAATCATGCTGGAGAACATGATTGTGACGAGTGGGGGCGGGGCCGAGAGCCGTGGGAACGGAGCAAGGCCGGTGGAGTAATTGATAATGAGCGACACCTGCACCACTCACCGGTCTCGAGTCTCACGGAGGAGCTCCGTAAGGATAAAAGGGAGGAGTGACGACAGTGTCGGACGAGAGAGAACCAGGCCTGAAGTTTATTTTGTGTTTTGGTTTTGTTTGTGCGCGACAGTCGTCCGCGAGGGGCTGTTGCGCTATTTTGTGTTTGTTTATTTTATTAAAGTTTTGTTTAAACGTTTGCCGGTTCCCGCCTCCTTCTTCCCGATCTACAAACTACGTTACAATGATCATCAGGTTTTGTTCATGGAGCTCCATTAAAGGTAAAGAGAAACACCAAATGAGACATTCTCAAATTGTTATTTGAAAAATTCAAAAGAAAAGCATTTTCAGTAGTGATTTTAGACATTTGGACACCTTTTAAAGTCCCCATGAAATCAAAATTGAATTTTTTGGGCATTTGGTATGAATATGCTAGGCTTAAGATTATCTATAAGCTAGCGTGCTACAAATAGCAAATTATATCAAATATATAATTATTGATATAATAATTCAAAACTTACAGTCTCTCACTTCCGCCAATATGGATCAGCGATTTTGATGACATCACACTGCACTTCATCATCTCATCAAACTTTGTCCAATCAAATGCTCTCTAGAACCCGAAGCGTCCCGCCCCCTGCACTATAAATAGATGCTGAAGCTGCGGCTCAAATTGGTCACAGGATTTGTATTTTCTGTACAGTGAATGGCACGCAGTGCACTATATAGGGGACAGGGAACGATTCAGACAGTGCAAATATGCTTTCCGTTGGGGCGAATGAAGTCTGGTTTCGCGCTGCGTCACGCTAACCGCCGCACCGTGCACGCAGTCGGCTCCGGTCCATAGACACAATACATGGAGCGGATAATATGCACGAGTCGGTGCAGACCATACTTAACGGACCCATTTGAATTCTACACAGAATGCTATATTTTATAGCAATATGAGATTGTGACTGTCAAATGTGGCTTTACCGAGCTCAACGGCTCTGGTGCAAACTGTAACTGTGATATAAACTAAACGCTATTGGCTATTTTAAAAAAGGGGGCGGGGCGGGACATGAAATGACGTCAACACACAGAAGAACGCTGCGTGTTTCAAAGCACTTCAGTAGACCTTTAAATGTATTTATGTGAAAACTACAGCATGCTTTCTTGACACAAGTAACCTAATTAATGGCCAACAACAAATGCAGTCAAAAGTTAATCTACAAACACTCCATACATTAATTTTTAAAAGGTTTTCTATACTTTAGACAGGCTGCATTAGTCCTGTACTTGCAGAGATAAACCATGTATGTCCACTGACTGACACTACAGCCCATCCGAAAAGCATTTGGTCACAGGACGGTAATGAGCCATTTAAAACCACTAAGTGCACTTTAGTTTGAGAACAGACAGTGCACAGTTCTCTCGTCACTCTATGGATCTATTATCTGTGCTTTTCAAGTGGCAACCAAACACTGCAATAAAAGCATTTATCATTCAGGAAATAAATAATAAAATTCAGCACTGGAATTCATATTTATTCACTTATTCATAGATGTTTATTAATATACCAACCCATATTTAATGTAGAGTAACATTTATTTGTATAGCACTTTTTACAATACAAATAGTTTCAAAGCAGCTTTACAAAAAATCAGAAAAAATTACTATAATGTCATGATATCTTCATGCCTTATAGTTGCATTTAGCAGATTAGAGCTTTTCGAAAATATAATAATATAGTTACATTTTACAACGATACAAACAATCAAGCAATTGAGATCTGCTAAATAGTATATATCGCCACACACATTTATGTTCAAACAACATGTAAAAATTTATTTTACATCCGATGACCCCTTTAAAAGTATTATTATTATTAAAAATGATTACAATCATTATGAAATATTAAGGTATGTTGTAATAAGTAATGAATGTGCCAATGAACAATGAAGATAATTATTTCCTAATCACTTCTCGCATGCTTTTGGTTGTGAAACATAATTTGTGGACCAGACAGAGTTGTCGACGAATCTTCCTATTGTAAAGTCATGCAGCGTGTAACCTCCTGTCGCCGAACCACCGTGCAATGTGAACACAGCAGCAACTGAATGCTACCCCAGATAGTCGTGCAGTGTGAAAACAACGGTGATCAGATGACTTTGAAAATCGTGCAGTGTGAGCTCTGCATAAGTGTCATTGATTGTGTGACTCTTTGTACAGACAGTCAGATGTTCCTGTTGCTCTCTGGATCATCTCAAATCATGCTGGAGAACATGATTGTGACGAGTGGGGGCGGGGCCGAGAGCCGTGGGAACGGAGCAAGGCCGGTGGAGTAATTGATAATGAGCGACACCTGCACCACTCACCGGTCTCGAGTCTCACGGAGGAGCTCCGTAAGGATAAAAGGGAGGAGTGACGACAGTGTCGGACGAGAGAGAACCAGGCCTGAAGTTTATTTTGTGTTTTGGTTTTGTTTGTGCGCGACAGTCGTCCGCGAGGGGCTGTTGCGCTATTTTGTGTTTGTTTATTTTATTAAAGTTTTGTTTAAACGTTTGCCGGTTCCCGCCTCCTTCTTCCCGATCTACAAACTACGTTACAATGATCATCAGGTTTTGTTCATGGAGCTCCATTAAAGGTAAAGAGAAACACCAAATGAGACATTCTCAAATTGTTATTTGAAAAATTCAAAAGAAAAGCATTTTCAGTAGTGATTTTAGACATTTGGACACCTTTTAAAGTCCCCATGAAATCAAAATTGAATTTTTTGGGCATTTGGTATGAATATGCTAGGCTTAAGATTATCTATAAGCTAGCGTGCTACAAATAGCAAATTATATCAAATATATAATTATTGATATAATAATTCAAAACTTACAGTCTCTCACTTCCGCCAATATGGATCAGCGATTTTGATGACATCACACTGCACTTCATCATCTCATCAAACTTTGTCCAATCAAATGCTCTCTAGAACCCGAAGCGTCCCGCCCCCTGCACTATAAATAGATGCTGAAGCTGCGGCTCAAATTGGTCACAGGATTTGTATTTTCTGTACAGTGAATGGCACGCAGTGCACTATATAGGGGACAGGGAACGATTCAGACAGTGCAAATATGCTTTCCGTTGGGGCGAATGAAGTCTGGTTTCGCGCTGCGTCACGCTAACCGCCGCACCGTGCACGCAGTCGGCTCCGGTCCATAGACACAATACATGGAGCGGATAATATGCACGAGTCGGTGCAGACCATACTTAACGGACCCATTTGAATTCTACACAGAATGCTATATTTTATAGCAATATGAGATTGTGACTGTCAAATGTGGCTTTACCGAGCTCAACGGCTCTGGTGCAAACTGTAACTGATATAAACTAAACGCTATTGGCTATTTTAAAAAAGGGGGCGGGGCGGGACATGAAATGACGTCAACACACAGAAGAACGCTGCGTGTTTCAAAGCACTTCAGTAGACCTTTAAATGTATTTATGTGAAAACTACAGCATGCTTTCTTGACACAAGTAACCTAATTAATGGCCAACAACAAATGCAGTCAAAAGTTAATCTACAAACACTCCATACATTAATTTTTAAAAGGTTTTCTATACTTTAGACAGGCTGCATTAGTCCTGTACTTGCAGAGATAAACCATGTATGTCCACTGACTGACACTACAGCCCATCCGAAAAGCATTTGGTCACAGGACGGTAATGAGCCATTTAAAACCACTAAGTGCACTTTAGTTTGAGAACAGACAGTGCACAGTTCTCTCTTCACTCTATGGATCTATTATCTGTGCTTTTCAAGTGGCAACCAAACACTGCAATAAAAGCATTTATCATTCAGGAAATAAATAATAAAATTCAGCACTGGAATTCATATTTATTCACTTATTCATAGATGTTTATTAATATACCAACCCATATTTAATGTAGAGTAACATTTATTTGTATAGCACTTTTTACAATACAAATAGTTTCAAAGCAGCTTTACAAAAAATCAGAAAATCTACAAACACTCCATACATTAATTTTTAAAAGGTTTTCTATACTTTAGACAGGCTGCATTAGTCCTGTACTTGCAGAGATAAACCATGTATGTCCACTGACTGACACTACAGCCCATCCGAAAAGCATTTGGTCACAGGACGGTAATGAGCCATTTAAAACCACTAAGTGCACTTTAGTTTGAGAACAGACAGTGCACAGTTCTCTCGTCACTCTATGGATCTATTATCTGTGCTTTTCAAGTGGCAACCAAACACTGCAATAAAAGCATTTATCATTCAGGAAATAAATAATCAAATTCAGCACTGGAATTCATATTTATTCACTTATTCATAGATGTTTATTAATATACCAACCCATATTTAATGTAGAGTAACATTTATTTGTATAGCACTTTTTACAATACAAATTGTTTCAAAGCAGCTTTACAAAAAATCAGAAAAAATTACTATAATGTCATGATATCTTCATGCCTTATAGTTGCATTTAGCAGATTAGAGCTTTTCGAAAATATAATAATATAGTTACATTTTACAACGATACAAACAATCAAGCAATTGAGATCTGCTAAATAGTATATATCGCCCTATCTGAATATACTGTATGTGGATAAAGTTATTATAGTTAACTACAACTAAAACCATAAAAAGAATTCTATTACATGAAATAAAATACACTTTAATTGAAATAAAATAAAACAAAACACCTTAAACTTAATTTATTTCAGCTAGATGCACTAAATTCTTGATGCACTAAAATAACTATAATTTAAAAAATAAATATTAAATTATGTGTGTATATATACATATAATCGACATATTAAAAAAAAAAATACAAAAACCCACAACAAAATTACTAAAACATTTAAATGAACACAGAAAATATAAAAAATGAAAACTAATTTTAAAATATTAATAAAAAACTAAAAGAGTATCTTAATGGTACTAACATAACACACACACACACACATATATATTTTTGCTGTATTGTTGGTTACTGTGTTATTTCGGTTTCAAAAGCCAGCAATAAATAACACTTTAATATCTAAAGTGTGTTCATGTGATTTTATACATTAGTCATGTTGGGAAATGAATAAATGCATAATAATCGTCATAATCGCCAAACCTGTATGAATTTCTTTCTTCTGTGGAACATAAAAGAAGACATTAAAAAAAATGTGTCCATACAGTAGAAATCAAGGGTAACCAAAATGGTTTGGTAACATTCTATAAAATATCTTTTGTGTTTTACAGAAGAAAGTAAGTCATACAGGTTTGGAAAGACATGAGGGTGAGGAAAGGATGACAGCATTTATTAGCAGTAAATGTCCTATGTTCTAGCACAAAATCAATGCTTATACTGTCAAGTGCATTTCTATGTGACAAAAATGCAGCAGGCTATTAGTTTGTTGCATTTGCTGTGAATTCAGTAATATAATCATTATTTGTTTTTGTCCTCTATTTATTTATTTACTTACTCCAATTGAAGGCCCTATAACACAGCAAAACACTCACGCTAGTTTACATTGCAGTTTGCTTACATGCATTTTACCTTGTCGTGGCTGTTTTCAGGCAGAACCTTTAATGTTGTCATATCACACAACTGTATAACACAATTCTGTGTCATTTCTGAATGGATCGAGCGATTTGTGCTGTGTATCTCTTATAAATCGTGGCGGAAGCGCAGCGCTGTGCAGGAGACTGATCCCGCTCTGCTTTAACGCGCGGCTGGCGGATGCACCGGGTAGCGCCGCTTCACACTTTTGGAGTACTTGCTTTTTGCAGTTTCGCGTGGGCTGTAATTTAAAAACCGCGCCTAATATGAGGTCTCCCTCGCTTCGGCGATCGACCCACTGGGAATGTCCCGGTGCTCCCGATGGCCAGTAGCTACATCGCTGGGTATGTTCAAGTAAGCTAGATATTAGGCTTATTTAATATATCATGATGAGTCTCGAGTTCAGTAGCCATGCTTTTATCCAAAGCGGCTTACAAATGAGGACAATGGAAACAATCAAAATCAACAAAAGAGTAAATAAGTATATTTATTTTCTGCACAACTGTATGGTTAATTAAATTTTTATGTTTAAATAATCAATTTTAATTCATTTTTATTTGCATTTAGCAATGTTTTTTCTTCCAAGCTGTGCGCAACTCGATCAAAACTGACCTGAAACTCAAAAACAGGTCAAAGGTCTTGTTTTGATTGCAAAAGGCTCATCACAAATCACTGCTTTGACAAATGTGTTTTCTAGAATGACTTTCTAATTGCTCAGAAAGCATAAAATGCATCCTCTGTCTGGTTTAAAACCCTGAAGCAGAGCTTTAATATCATAGTTTTTGAGAATCAGGTTTATTAATATTGATAAAAATGACTAGAGCACAGTTAGGTCAATTTAATTATCATGTAAGAGGCAAGAAAAAAAGAAAAAAAAATCAATTGGACACCTCTGGTACTTCTACTGAATGTTATAAAGGGAAAATCTCTGTGGAAGAATGCTGGCCAGGAAATGACATCACAGACTGCTGTGACCTCTGACACTATTGATCACTCCGATAGGGAACAGAAAGGAAAATGCATCCAGATTTATTGGTTTGGCTGCTTCCACACAGCCTGCGGGGAAAAACCATCAGAGACTGCAAAATCAATCACACTGAAAAACTTCAACATGACAGTCAGTGCACTTTAATTATTCCCCCACTTAAAGAGCGGAACGCTCGCTAACCTATTGTGTTTTCACATTATATCTACAAAAGAAGCTTTAGAATCACAAACACAGACAGTGGCTTTTAATGTTACTGCAGGGGATTGAATTAGATTAAGAGCATCATTTGAAAACCAAATCAATGGATTTGTCCTCGACCCAGCGGAGTTCAGCTTACAGACAAAATAAATCAAGTGTTTACTCTTGGCAGCCTTTTTCTGCCAAAAATGCACACAGACAATCCAGTGCTGAGATTTGCAAAGAATTTTAAAGTGCTGATAAAAAAAAAATACAAATGAGACGACAAAAACATTGTCAGACATGTTTCTGAGTTTGGATTCTTACCGTACGGGGTTCCTGGTCCAAACTCCTTCGCTGCCTCCAGCATGAACTGGCCTAAGATCTCTCCATTAGTGGGCCGCGGGGGAACCTTCCGGTCAAGCTTTTCATACAGGAACTCTTCGATGCGAGCACCTGGCGCACAAGTGGACATATAAAGCAACATCAAAAACAAATGAACAATAGCAGTCAAGATGTGACACTTTTGACATACTAAAGGAAAAAACACGATGACAATGATTTTTGTGGTGCAAAAACTACATACTTCAGCACTTTGGTCTACTTTGCAGTTTTTTAAAGGACCTTTACTTGGACACATAAATAAATTTGGAAGTCTTTAATTAGAGGACATTTTGTCAGTCCCCAGGATCATTTAAACAGGATCTAAATAGGATCGCTTCAACCTTTTCGAATTTTATGAATGATTATTTTAGGTTCAAGTGTGTGTAAGGATTTGGAAACAAGTTTTGCTGTTCAAAACTAAGCTCAGAATCGACTCGCGATGCATTTGGAAAATCTCAGAATCGATGCAGAATCATTTCTCGATTCGCGAAGCATCGATTTATTTTCCCAGCCCTAATTAATCGTTTGACAGCACTAAATATAATACTTTATTTATAATATATGAAATATATTAATAATATATAATATTGAATGAAATAAAGGGTCATATTTTCTTTTAGCTACATGCTTTTACTGTGGTTTCATTTATAGTGACAGGTGAATTGTGGACCAAATTACAGACCTCTGATAGTAATAACATGATGTGAGAAGTGTTCTCCCATAACATTTACATTTAGACATTTAGCAGATGCTTTTATCCAAAGCGGCTTACAAATGAGGACAATGGAAACAATCAAAATCAACAAAAGAGTAAATAAGTATATTTATTTTCTGCACAACTGTATGGTTAATTAAATTTTTATGTTTAAATAATCAATTTTAATTCATTTTTATTTGCATTTAGCAATGTTTTTTCTTCCAAGCTGTGCGCAACTCGATCAAAACTGACCTGAAACTCAAAAACAGGTCAAAGGTCTTGTTTTGATTGCAAAAGGCTCATCACAAATCACTGCTTTGACAAATGTGTTTTCTAGAATGACTTTCTAATTGCTCAGAAAGCATAAAATGCATCCTCTGTCTGGTTTAAAACCCTGAAGCAGAGCTTTAATATCATAGTTTTTGAGAATCAGGTTTATTAATATTGATAAAAATGACTAGAGCACAGTTAGGTCAATTTAATTATCATGTAAGAGGCAAGAAAAAAAGAAAAAAAAATCAATTGGACACCTCTGGTACTTCTACTGAATGTTATAAAGGGAAAATCTCTGTGGAAGAATGCTGGCCAGGAAATTACATCACAGACTGCTGTGACCTCTGACACTATTGATCACTCCGATAGGGAACAGAAAGGAAAATGCATCCAGATTTATTGGTTTGGCTGCTTCCACACAGCCTGCGGGGAAAAACCATCAGAGACTGCAAAATCAATCACACTGAAAAACTTCAACATGACAGTCAGTGCACTTTAATTATTCCCCCACTTAAAGAGCGGAACGCTCGCTAACCTATTGTGTTTTCACATTATATCTACAAAAGAAGCTTTAGAATCACAAACACAGACAGTGGCTTTTAATGTTACTGCAGGGGATTGAATTAGATTAAGAGCATCATTTGAAAACCAAATCAATGGATTTGTCCTCGACCCAGCGGAGTTCAGCTTACAGACAAAATAAATCAAGTGTTTACTCTTGGCAGCCTTTTTCTGCCAAAAATGCACACAGACAATCCAGTGCTGAGATTTGCAAAGAATTTTAAAGTGCTGATAAAAAAAAAATACAAATGAGACGACAAAAACATTGTCAGACATGTTTCTGAGTTTGGATTCTTACCGTACGGGGTTCCTGGTCCAAACTCCTTCGCTGCCTCCAGCATGAACTGGCCTAAGATCTCTCCATTAGTGGGCCGCGGGGGAACCTTCCGGTCAAGCTTTTCATACAGGAACTCTTCGATGCGAGCACCTGGCGCACAAGTGGACATATAAAGCAACATCAAAAACAAATGAACAATAGCAGTCAAGATGTGACACTTTTGACATACTAAAGGAAAAAACACGATGACAATGATTTTTGTGGTGCAAAAACTACATACTTCAGCACTTTGGTCTACTTTGCAGTTTTTTAAAGGACCTTTACTTGGACACATAAATAAATTTGGAAGTCTTTAATTAGAGGACATTTTGTCAGTCCCCAGGATCATTTAAACAGGATCTAAATAGGATCGCTTCAACCTTTTCGAATTTTATGAATGATTATTTTAGGTTCAAGTGTGTGTAAGGATTTGGAAACAAGTTTTGCTGTTCAAAACTAAGCTCAGAATCGACTCGCGATGCATTTGGAAAATCTCAGAATCGATGCAGAATCATTTCTCGATTCGCGAAGCATCGATTTATTTTCCCAGCCCTAATTAATCGTTTGACGGCACTAAATATAATACTTTATTTATAATATATGAAATATATTAATAATATATAATATTGAATGAATACAAAATACTTAAACAAATAAACAATTATTTGATAAACAAATAATTTCTGACTTACGGCTCCAAGACTTTTCTCCAAAAAACTGAATAATGTCATTATCATCATACACAGTAGTTGATGTTTGATCAAAGCCCTAATCAGATATTTATTCCAGATCATGTTCAAGGTGCCACAGATGAAACACAGTCACAGCAGCAGTCAAAAGTGTCCTGAACTGACTCATAACCCTTATATATCAGGTGTGTCTGAGTCACCAGCACCTGCTCACCAGGGTTTGGCTGAAGCAGAACTTCAGTCTGTCTGTAGATTTTCTCGGTCCAGTTTTTGGTGCAGTCAGCTCTGGACAGCAGATTCTCAAAGTGTGTGTCCAGCTCGGTCTTCTCAGCCTGTCCCAGTTTCTCCTCTGTAAACTGGAGTAAAAGAAGCGAGATCAACAAGAACCTGTCATATTCCTGAGAGGAAACGCATCACAATAATCAGTGCTGGGAAGATTACTTTGGAAATGTAATAGGTTACAGATTACAGTTGTGTAACTATTTCAATTACTTTATTAAAGAAATGTAACTGAATACATTTGACTACGTTTTCAATTATTAATCATTTTCAAATATGTAAACTAGGCAGGGTTAACCTTACAGTAGTTCTCAACACTGATTACTATCAGACTTTCCAAATCCTTCATCACTTGAATTAAGATTATAGTAATTTAATTTTAAAGCACAGCCACCACAAAATCAGACTTTAAAGGGGTCATATGATGCGATTTCAAATTGTTCTTTCTCTTTGGAGTGTTACAAGCTCTTGGTGCATAAAGAAGATCTGTAAAGTTGCAAAGACTAAAGTCTCAAATCCAAAGAGATATTCTTCTTAAAAGTTAAGAGTCAACCACGCCTACCTAAAACGCCTCGTTCTAACACGCCCCTACATGTCTACATCACTGTGTGGAAATATTAGCATAATGCTGCCCAAATGTGCACGCAAAGAAAGGCGGCGTGGTTTCAGGAACAGCAGTAGTGTTGATGCAGCATGTCAGAGAGACGCTGTGTGTTTCAGTGCGTAAGCAAAAGCACTTTATTTGGCCTTCCGGAAGTAGATGCAATTAGAAATCATTGGTTAAGATTTATTTACAACAGAACAGCACAACCCAGATGTTCGAATTTGTGCAACGCATTTTATGGACGACAGTTTTTTGAACCTAGAAGAGTACAAAGCTGGCTGTGCACAAAGGCTATTTCTAAAAATA